>NW_011356228.1:374364-557758 GCF_000735185.1 Notothenia coriiceps
GGGGGGGGTGCCATTTGTTTGTTTATGGGGGTGAGCTCCAATATCTCGTAGCCACGCCTCTGTATTGTCCACATCAGCTAATGCCCCCCTCACCCAGATTCAGGCAAATCAAAACAACCCTTTCAAAATCATTACAACTGACTGGGATACATGAGGTGACATCAGCTGTCTTGTGTTACTACAGCAACCGCAGCTACAAATATTCCCCGCCTAAAAACAACTCCTGTATCAAATCACCGCGGCCGCAATGAACCCGATCAGCACAAATGGAAATGAGCGCAGGCAACCGGCAGTTTGTCCGGAGAAGCACATCAAGAGGAGGATGAAAGTGGCAGCGCCTCATCCCCGGCTTAGCCCCCCTTCTCTTTGGACGGCACCTGATGAAAGTTGGAAACCATGGCAACAGGCACATACACAAGAGTCAGCTAAAACGCCGTCTCCATTGAAACGGAGCTCTATGAAGAGGCTTTGAGCGGCGCTCTTCAGTCACAGCTATACAACACTTTATACCATCAATAACACAGACAGATGCTGACAGCCCCGACTGATGCTAATTACAGATCGATGAATTTAACTGGGGGAAAAGCAAGTAGGGCTTTAAAACCAACACCACAGGGGTCTTTAATGATCAAGTGAAGATGTTGCCAAAAAAGGCTAGAGATATTTTCTAAAGAGTCCTAAAGAGATGTAAAACCAGTCCATGCTGTTTGTATGAACTCTTCCCCAAATCTGCCACTTTGACTTTCCGCTCCATCCGCTGAACATCTGCCTCAGAAGGGAGACCACCCCACCCTGCCCTTGAAAGTCCTCAGATTCCTTCCTAGTTAAGGAAATCATTAAAAGGAGGGCATATTGACTCAAAGTAGTCAGTCAAAGCAAGCACTTCCCCTGGGGCGGCTGCCTCCTAAACCCATTCTTCTGCTAAAACAGCCCCCAAACCATCATTACACCACTGACCTTCTGACTGACTCACCGATGTCACTATGTCAACACACAAAATGAGAATTAAGAAGGAGCATTCGGTGAGAATAAGGTCTCACATTAGTAGTTGAGCCAAAATGTAAGCCTAATTTAATTTGAAGAAATACACCGGAGCATCACTTATTTTGTTTACTGCAGAATATTACCCTAACAGGATTTTGGGTGGGGCACATTTGAGTTTTTTTTTGGATGGATGATGAGTGTCAGATCGAAGAGGACCAACATGTTCATCCAGTGAGGGAGGAGTGCCATCTGGAGGACACAAACATGTATGCACCATAGACTGTATATGGTATGCACACAGAGTGAACGGAGGGGAAGACCACTCCCAAGCATTGTTGCCATCATAGGCCAGCATCGTCAATGCTTCTGCTAAAAGGTCAAAATGCCCACGACAAGTGACCGTAGTTAGTGACATTTCTTTGTGGAGAACCATAACCTAGTACAGAATTTTAGAGTAAATCTTTGCAAAGAAAATGTATTTCTAACTCAGGACGGCATGTTATTGTGGACTAGAAGCAGCACTGGTGTCTGATGTGAGAGCACCATCTAGTGTTCACATGCAACTATTTCAGGGTGAAAAACATACAATTAAAATGTCATTTTCTGCAGACTTAATGTAAACGTTAAGACTTTCCAACGCGTACGTCTGCAGAAAAATGACTGCAGCCCGGCGCACTCCTTAAGGGAACCCAGGCAGGAAGTGATTCAGTGTGAGCCCTTCAGTGGCATTAATAATAGATGGGTGAGGAGAAGCTGGGAGCTTTTAGCTGATATAACAAGACACTCTACATATTACACCCTTTCAGACATATCATCTCAAATTACCTGGTTAGCGGGTGAGGTCGAGAGGGGCCGGAGCGTGTTCTATATGCTGAGTCAAGATTGCAGCAACTGATATATAAGCACGCCTTCTAAATTGATTCAATAGGCTAAAAATACATCCTTTGCTATGGTAAAATGGGAAATCCCTTGTTATAAAGACATTATCCTTAGAAAAGTCTATATTTCCCTTGCATTAGCCACCATCTACACAAGTATAACAGTACTAGGCTTCACCATCTGGGGGCAGTATTGACCCAATTATGATCAAAGCACTAGTGAGCCAAGAAAAGCTTCACCTCAGGCTACTTTAGCACACCTCCCCCTGGCTTAGCGAGGCTAATCCACCCTGTATGTATTCACACAAAACCTGGCCTGCTGCATCAACTCAGCCCCATTCTCCATTCATAATGCAACACGTCTCCTGCTCCCCTGTACTGCCACGGGGTTGTGTGCTGCATGCTAACCAAAATAGCTGGCCATTCAGGCTATTTAAGTGAATGGCTTACATCTTACTAGGCCACTACTGCAGCTCTACATTAGCCTCGACACAAACACCTTTCAAGGGGACACACTGATTTAGTGATCCTATATATGAACCAACCACCTGAGGCTTAGCTGTCAAAAACTCCACATCATTCCAGCACCGGAGCTTAGCCAATCGAGTGATGATTGTGTGGCATGGTAACAATCTCCAAGGAGACGCGGAGGAAAAATACAACGGGGATGGGCAGACGTGCAAGCAGCGAGAAAAATTATGAGGTGAAGAAAAACAAACAAAAAAATGGAGAGGAGGAAAGAAAATACCTGATAAAAATAAATAAAACAAAGGCATTGTGCAGTAAGCCTCATGTTAGAGTGAGTCGTGTGAGCAGTGACCCTTCCCCTGTAATTACATAAACACTCAGCCTTGCAGGGCAGGAAGCTGGGAGCACCGACATTACTCAACTCCTTTTTATGGCCCACAATGCACTTCATTTCCTGAGCATGCATTACACATACACCCACGGCACAACGCATTAAGACTTAGAATAGGTAAACTACAGGTGCTCTTACATAACGACTGTCTACTTTGTAATACAGCTAGTAATACATCACTATGTATCAAGTTTAAACTTTTGATAAGGTGATGATTGAAAATTAAATTACAAGCATTGTTATTTTACATTTAAACTCTAGCCACCCGTGTCCTGCTGATATGTTTCCACTCAAACCAAATTGAAGTGTATCTATTTTCCAAGTCAGTCTCATATCTGACTAAATCACCAAAAAAAAAGTATTTGGATATTTCCGTAACTGACTCATAACGGCAGAAATGCAGGTGCACAAACAGGCTTGCTGTAGAGTAGTAGTCTGTTCTTCCAACCATTACCGTCTATTCAAATAAGAATCAGATACGGGTTCTGTTCTTGAATAGATAATGGACATGTAAACAAATAACAGCAAATATAAAGATGGCAATCTGGAGCAGAAAGTGAAGGCGGAACATATGGAAATATTCCTACACAATAACACAATATTAGCATTGCAGTGGTGGAAAAATTACTCCGATCCCTTACTTAAGTAAAAGTACTAATATCCCAGCCTAAAAATGCTCCACTAGAGAAAAATCATGTATCAAAATTAAAAGTACTACAAAAGTGTAGTATCGTTATAAAATAGGGCTGCTCGATTATGGCAAAAATCATAGTCTCGATTATTTGGGTCAATAATTGTAATTGCGATTATTAAATGCGAATATTCATTGACTTTGAAAACATCCATTTATTGGAGAAAAAAAAATTTGAACAGTATTTTTTTAACAGTTGATTACCCTGAACTTTAAGTATAACTCAACTGAAAAACCCAAATAATAAAAAAATAATTGTTTTATTTTGATTACGTTGTTTTTCGTAATCGTTGCAAGCCATAATCGTAATCGCGATTAGAATACGATTAATTGAGCAGCCCTATTATAAAATATTGAATAATTTTGTTTTTCTCATTAGAAAATACGTAAGAGTTTTTTGGATGTAGTAATTTGTCAATATGGAGCAGATTTTGGAAAGTACTGAGAAAATAAATAGTAAATATATAACGTATAAACACACAAAAGTAACTAGAAGATGTAGTGCAGTAAAAGTACAATATTTCCCTCTGAAATGTAGTGGAGTAGAAATCAAAAGTAGCAGAAAATGGAAATACTCAAGTAAAGTAAAAGTATCACAAAGATATACTTAAGTATAGTACTTGAGTAAATGTACTTATTTACTTTACACCACTGCTAACTTGTCCATGTTGACATTTTATATGTTATTTGTTGCTTTGGAAATGTCTCCGTATCTTATACTATCATACAAATAAAGATGTCAGTCTTGCTTTGAGACATCTAGATTTCAAACAATTAGTCAATTAGCTGATGAGCAAAAACACTAAGTCCGCATCCATTTTAACTTATGGATTTAATGACCCTTTAATAATTAGCTAGTAGTAGCATCTGAGCTGTGAGGATATACTACTTCTATTTGTCCTATAGTACAGTAAATCAGAGATGTTCAGATGTGGGATATTTCCCACCATTTCTTTACATTGTGACTTCAGAAAAAAGTTAATAAATCCTTTGAAAACAAGCATCAATCTTAACAAGTGCGACGTGGTTGGAGGACTCACCAGCAGTGGAGCTGTGAGACTGTCAGTCAGGAGCCCGGCCTGGCAGGTGGCCCCAGGGTCACAGTCCAGCACCAGAGGTCAGCCTCTGAAACACGTGTCAAAGGATACAAAATGTAAATCCTAATGCTTAAGAAATGTAAAACAGTCTAGGGTTTAAAGCATAGGAATTTTACACACACACACACACACACACACACACACACGCTCTGAATGCCATNCAGCCTCTGAAACACGTGTCAAAGGATACAAAATGTAAATCCTAATGCTTAAGAAATGTAAAACAGTCTAGGGTTTAAAGCATAGGAATTTTACACACACACACACACACACACACACACACACACACACACACACACACACACACACACACACACACACACACACACACACACACACACACACACACACACACACACACCAATGCTCTGAATGCCATATATGGAGAACCTTTTAAAAACAATGATTCAAAAAAAATGAAACCACATTGAAATAGATGATAAGACAGTAATATCACACAGAAAGGGGTAGTTAGCAGTAGAGCTGCAGGTATCATGTTAAGCATGTAATAACAGGTTGATTATGTTCTACCTCCCGTCTGAAACATGGGCTATTTGCAGAGTTATCATAGAACGTGGAACAAAAAGACGCACAAGAAAAAACCCACCACTTCCTATTGTGTAACACTTCCTCTGATTCACTTCAGGTTTTCTGAAAGGCTCCCTGTAAGACCTCTACCACACAATTGACTTTATCGGGTCACATTTTGTGAAAGAAGGCAATCAGAGGTTATCTGAAAAAGCCCTGGTTGAGAGGACAGGCTCAGAGACACCATTAGCACCAGGACACTTCTCTCTTAGCCACACAAAAGCAGGGGAATGGAGGCAGTGTTGCATGAATGTGATCAGACTTCAAACCCTGAAACTTCAAACTCACAAGAACGCTGTGGGGGAAACGGTTGGTGACACAAATGTGATCGAACACGACACTGTGAGAAGGGCAAAAGAAACAAAAGTAAAAGCAGGAAAGGACTGGATGCTAGAATAAAAAAGAAAGACGGTGTAACAGTGTTCCTTCAGCACAGCTGACATGTCACAGGGGGAATTTTTGGGTGACATCTGTGGCAGGGCATCATGGGAGTCAGCTATGCATCATGATTACAGCTGGGGGCCACAACATAAGGCCAAATCATTCCTTGAATGAGCACATGAGGTGAACGGGCTTACAGTGCTGTGGAGCAGCACTTTAGTATTTGAGGAAACAGGAAATGATGGTATGTTTCTCAATGGAATTACAACATTCACAGCCACAAGATATCATAAGAACCATGGAGCCATCAGTTAACTAATTAATCATTATCTTGTTACCGAAAAAGACAATTAAATGGATATCATTTGGATTTTTTCAGTAGCAGTACGAGTTTTGGTACCAATTCTGAAAGGGTATTTATTTACATCACTATTTTATTTATTTAGAGAATGTTCCTGATGTAGAGCATACAAAAAGATGGACATAATGTCATTTATATGTGTCAATCTCAGCAGGGCCCTTTTCATATTGAAAAGAGAAGACTCTATTGAATACTTTTTAAAATAGTAATTGAGAAAAGTAAATATAACAATATATAAGTTATGAATTAAAACATGGGTTTAAAGCCATATTAGCGACTCTGTGAGGCTGCACTGTGAGCTAAATGCTAACGTCAGAATGCTAATATGTTGATTTGTAGCTCTCCATTTTAATAGCAGTGAGGAAAATACCGTGTATAACTCTTTTCCAGAATCTTTATTTAAATTGGAAAGACTGTTGCAAATGACGCACCAAAATCACTACTGTTCCATTCATTATCATTATTCCCTTTAGGTTTGTGGTTTCTCCGTTTATAAGAATACCATCATTCACCTCTTGTGGGAAAAGACCCACATGATGAGATCATACTGAAGTGGCACTGTGAGAGTGAGCGTGTCCCTTCAATGACATGCAAAGGAACAACTATTGCCCAGTTAACCAGTGTTCTGAGGGTGGTCAGTGTTTTGTTTCCATTAGCCCGGAGGCATCAACTAGTCACATGATGACTCTTTTTCTTAACAAAAACTTGAAAGAAGTCATTTAAATAAGGAAAGTGAGAGGGAACGGCAGGTTAAGGGTGTAGAAATTCAATATCCTTATAATCAAACAACTGCTCTCAGCATGCTTACCGGCACAACTGCTCTGATATGGCTTTACTCCCACAGGATCAGAGGCAATAACACAAACGCTGCTCGGTGTATTTCCCTCTGAACCACGCACAAACTTCCCACTGTTCCAAAGATTGATTTCCTTGTTTTCATTTGTCATTTCCAGAGACTTGAACAGTAGGATTTGAAAGTTTTGTGTACAAGAACAGTTTCATAAGGCTGCAAGAGTGCTTTTAAAAAAGGAGGAAGAAGTGGCAGAGACACATTTGAATCCGTGCTCTTGCATCTTCAGTTTGTTAACAGCATAAGACAACATGCCAAGCACATTTGTTTGGTTTTAATAGACTCTCCGCCACATGAAAGGGTCAATACATGTGGGCCAACATGTGTGGACCTGCTGTAAACTGTGTGAGATACAGACATGTGCAGAATCTGGATATGAAGCAGGCCACTGAGGTAATCAATGGACGCTGTATGTGGAGCATGTCCATTTGTCACCCACATACACATGTACACTCATCAGCACTTTATAGAGTCGATCCTCATTGGTGTAAATGGGGTGGAGGAAATCTTGGAAAACACCAGCAGAAAAACTACACCCTGCATAATGGTCATGAAGTTAATAATAAGTCATGTTGGATTTATTGCAGGGCCATAAACACAGTGAGGTGTACTTGGTAAATTGGCCACAGGGTGTAAAGTTCATTATACTATCAAAAGAAGGGCTGCTCAACTTTGCTAATATCACAAATGATCATACATGCTACTCAAAAATGTCCATGAAAAATGTAGATTGAATGTTCTGTCTTTTGAATTTATGTTATTTTAAATGTACATCGTTTTGATTTCTGTGGGGTTTTTTTCCCTCCTGTTTTGGTTTCAATGTAGTCTTCACTGTACAGTAGAGAAGCTTCCGCCTGTCGCCTTTTAAGAGAGACACCAAACTAAAGGAAGTGACACTGGGATATAAATCAGTCCTCGCAGTGTTTCAACACCACTGAATAAAACTTCCATTACAACTCGAGTTGCCATGACAACTTGTATTCCCCTGTCCCTACAACAGAGTTACTGAAGCCCACGGAGCTTCATTAGGAAGAACCCCCCACAGATCAGTTACATGAAGTGGAGATCCTCGGACTGAAATGTCAGAACAAATGACCTGTTGAAGATTATAAACTGGTTTACACATGCTAGGCTAGTGTCAAAATGCTTCAATAATGCATTTGTAATGTGGATAAATACTTAAAATAACCACCCATTTGTTTTCTAAACTATAAGAATCAAAATAAATGGGCCTTATGTAATGTATATAACATGTAAGTGTATATTTGCAATGTTATAATGATAACAAAAATAATCTATCACGATGAAATACATCACAATATAAAATTGCTCCTTGTTGCCAAAGTGAAATACTTTCATACAACCTTTCCATATTCTTAATATGAATAAACATATCCACAAATGAAGGGTTAAAAGTAAGACAGGTTTGGAGTATTTGACAGTTTAACACCATGTGGATGGGGGTTTGGTGCGGGGGCAGCACGGCAACAGTTTCTTGCAAAATCAGAATTTGTAGCATGCTGATCCACCATCTGTGGCGACACCCTGCTATGTGTGTCCACCGTCACGTAGGCGGCCACACGAGGATCTCATGCCCGCCTGCTTTCACATACAATAAAAAGATCATCACCATGTTTTTATTTTTTGGTAAAATCATAAGTTTTAAATATTACAGCAGGAGAGTGGAGGAAAACCTCCAACAGTCTGCTTTCTCTGCTGTAGATCTGAGCCTGGAGGGGTTTTCTGTGCATGTGTGAAAGGTGTGGGGGTAGGGTCACACAGTGACAGCCTTTTCTTTCCGAGTGGGTTATTCATAGCATTATGTTGAGATTTTCTATTCAAGGTCCACTTTACTTTTGTGCCACATTTACTCTCAAGACGCTGCGTATTACAGGGAGTGACAAATGAAAGCATCCTGTTGGAGGCATTTGAATGGAATGCCTGCGAGAAGAAGAATAAAAAAACAAAACAGATACTTTCTCTCTTCTAATACTGTGCATGCTTAGGGTTTCAGATAAAGCCAACATCACAGCGCGGAAGTGAGGCGGTTCAGAGGAATGCTCGAGTCTACCAGCACAGCAGATCTGAAACTGGCACACACATTGACTCATAACACATCAGAGACACACATCAAAAGTATATTAGTTGCCACCGCCAAAGGCTGCAAACACAAACCCACCACAGCGAGGACCTCCACTGCTCTGCACCATCTTTCTCTACTAATTTAACAGCAAACAGTGAGCATGACCTGTTAACCAACAAACATTAAATAAGCTGTTTGGGGATTGACTGAAAAACACATCCAGTCATCTAAACTACCGTAGATACAACTTTTAAAGTAGGCTCAAATTGAAATCAATACATTGTGATATGCTCTCTTTATATTAATAATTCAGCTGAAACAAGCAGCCTACATCCAGGGGGGGGGGACACACAGTCAGCCTTTCCTACTGAGTGATTCATGCATGTCATCACTTCGGCTATGATCTGCTTATGAACAAGAGCAGGCATGCAAGAGCAATGGAAGAGAGGCAAATTAGATTATAGTCTACGGCAAAAATCTAGTTAGGCACACTTTCCACTGCACTGTAGCTGCGAGGCAAGTGCCTATTCAACTATGTTCTTTCATTTCAAACCTTTAAAAACTAATTGAAAGTGTTTTCGAAATTAAACGATGCCTCAGTCACCTTCTCCCCAGCATTAAGCCGTGTCATGGTAATGGTGTTAGAGCAGAATGCTGAACAGACTGAAATACTTAGGAGGAAGTTAATCCGAATAACTGAACAAACAGCATTACGCCACAGCGAGGGATCAATACAGCTCTATCTGCATAAAGACAGCCTGGCCCAGCATGCTGCCTGAAGTGAGTGTGCAATACAGGGGTGTGGGTACTAACAATATGATGCAAACAGATTTCTAAATCATAAAATGTTGTGTTAGAGACGTGTTGGTTCAACGGTGGTTATATTCACAACATCACAACACGTTGCACAAGTGCTCATGTTATTGTCTTCCTAGCATAAATCACAAAAACAACATGCAAAAGTAAAGTAGGAGCTCAAGTGGCTCAATAATACATTTCACCCTGGTGAATTCACATATTTAAAGACAAAAGGCTGCATGCAGCAGATAGTACGTACGAGAAGTATTAACGTCTTCCACCACTGTAGAGGACATAAACAGATGCAGAAATGTCACAACAATACAGTTTAACCACACACATTAGCTGTTAAAACAATGACTAGAGGAGACGTTTAGCATCAGTGGAGCGACTTGCTGCCGGAAATACAATAAATACTGTGACTGTCAGCAGGACTACAGTGAGCCTCATACCGAGAATAACTGCAGTAACCCAACCTGAGGCCGGCGGCTCCGTGACACTGGGTGTGTTCACGGGAGTGGGTTGCAAAGAGGGGTCTGGACCCCTTGGCGACTGTGTGACATTCCAGTGAGGTCAACAAGTTATTCCTAATTAGAGAATGTCTAAATATTTCTATTGTAAAGCACTCCCAATACTGTTTCCCAAATAAATGTACAGCTTAACGACAGAAAACAACCTTTCCTCTAAAATGAGTGTGTTTGTAGGAGTTTGAAATGAAAACGTCTGAGCAGATCTGCCTTAAAGGTCAATGGGAGGACAGGTGGAAAAGAGGAATAATTAAAATCAACTACCAATACATCAACTCAACCCTCATGTTACGACCGTAGCTACAGGATCTACAGTTTATGAACTAGAAAACACATTTGTGCAGAAAGAATGTGGGAAATCCTCTTGGGGGTGAACAGAGTTCATGACGTTCGCACAATGAAAGACTATTTTAAATCATTCTAAAAACATCTCTGTCCCTATTGTTAATTAAGCACACATAATGCAAACACTGATGTAAAGCTCTGGCAAAAGTCTTATCTCATGTCAACAATATTGTCACGTAAAAAAAAAAGAATGGGAGTAAAAAGCTTTATGACAATATTAAAGCCAGATTAGAACTAAAAGTGTAAAAGCTAAAGCTAGAAATGGCTGTGCCTTAATGCAACTGGCCGCTACCTGCATTAGAGTAGGACTTATGAGGGAATACACTGTGCCGAAAAAGACGCAACTGTGTCTGCAACTTCGACATGCAAAATAAAGAAGAATGGCACAACAAGTTAAACCACAGTCCTACAACAGTGGCACAAGTCAAGCATTTTTTTCCCAGCCTTTATTTCCAAGTCTACACCGACTCAGACTATGAGAGCAGAAATGTGTGTCCATCTGTTAGGCAAGAAAGGTGATACAGCAGCGGCACATATAAGGAAGACAAATTGCAAAAGATAACCTGGAGGCATGTTATTTCAAACAGCATAACTGGATTTGCCATGAGATAATGACGCTTTTTATGTTTTACGAGTTTTCTTGACACAAAAGAAATGCACCAATGACTAATATTAGTGCACAGAATTATTTTCTCCCCTCAAAAACACTCTGCACAGCCATGTCTGAGAGCTTGTTCATTTTTTTGTGAAATGAGGCCGGTAAATTTCTAAATACAAATCTCTGAACTAATGCACGAGTCTATACTTGTGTGTAACAAGCCATTACGTAGCAACAGAAAAAAAATACCAATTTGCACAAGTAGACACCATGAGTCTTTTGAGACTAATGTCACGTTGTATGACAACCTCATTAGAGTTGCACTTGCCTAAGAAATCATTCATTCTGGTTTTCTGGGACGTTTCACTTCCACTTTCAGAAGCTTTGCAGAGACAGGGCGGAAAGGAAACAACATTTACTTCCGTGCTAGAGTTGAGTCGTGCAGACAAAAGATGCAAATAGGAAAACAACCAACCATAGTCAGCAACTTTTAAATGAAATTGCAGTGACACGTTTATTACTAGACAGTGAGATCTTATGAGCCTGTGGTGGAATTATATTAAAGTACAAATATTTGAGTACTGCAATAAAAGTAGAACTTTTTATGTTGAATTTCCTATACTACAATTTAGAGTGAAATATTGAACTTTTTGTGCAACACAATTTGAATTTATTTTAAAACCTATATTGAGCATAAATATTTCAATTCAATGCCTAAAAAAGGACTTCATTCAGCTGATAGTAGGCTACTTCTGTCCTTACTGAGGATTTGAGATGTTGAATTTAGGAGTGTTTATTTTAAATCATGCATTGATTGAAGAACAATCAACAATCATCAAGACAAACCAGCTCTAACCAGCTGTCAGTGTGAGCATTTCCTTTAATGCAGCTGTACTGATGAATATTTACTGTCTGTAAAAGAACAGTTTTAATCCGAGTCATGCGGTTAGTTTTAAACTGGATACGTTACCTGTCTCTGTAGTGTTCACGAAGTCCAACACAGCTGATTACCTGGCTTTAGTAATAGGCTATATGGGTCACGCATGTAACATTCAATGCCCCTGGCCAAATAAAGGAAAAATCTAGCTAGCAGTGTAGCCTAACCTAACGTCTACCTTGAGACCGCTGCCCTGAAAAGGGGAAGTTAACGGGGCACCGAGGGTGTAACTTAAAAACACAACACAAATAGTTTCCATTATTTATTTTTTACAGTAACTTTGCAATAAGAGGTAGGGGTGGGGGGTTACATTTTCGCCGGACACGTTTATTATCCAT
This sequence comes from Notothenia coriiceps, assembly GCF_000735185.1. Lineage (NCBI taxonomy): Eukaryota > Metazoa > Chordata > Actinopteri > Perciformes > Nototheniidae > Notothenia > Notothenia coriiceps. Next base: position 386,680 of record NW_011356228.1, read on the forward strand.
CACTAAATTTGCCTCCGAGCCGAAGAACTAAATGTAACACTCAAAACAAGCCTGACTGAATGGCAACCGGTGGATAGTATAGGTGGTTAGTTGAGATGACAGAAAAAGAGGAGATAAAGTAGTAATTGTCTCTGTTATTTACCTTGATGCTCGTAGAGAAAACACTGGTGTCGACGTCTGGATACCACGCTAGAAAGCCAGCGGTACGGGCTGAAAGAAGAAGAAAAGCGATTTGCTGTTGCTGTTTCCGGGTTAGTTATCGAGCGTCATTGTGGCCGTCAAACGAGAGGGGAGTTCGGTTTGTTCCACCTCTGAGCGCGGAGGGGGAATTTATACACCTTCCTTGCCTGACTGAAGATAGACCCGCCCGGTCAGAGATGACCCGCTGCTGTGTTTTAACGGTGGTTTCAACCGGATTACAATTTACCTATACTATCATTTGTGTCTCACCGTGGCGTTAATTAGGGCTTTTGACCGCGAGACACAGTTAGGCCTATGTAAAATTGACTTTACCGAAGTTTCTTTGAGCAAGAAGCTAATTTACATCTTAAACAATCTCTAGGAGGCGCTAATGTGCCATTTCTTCCGACCGGGTTCCGATACATTAACATCAGTCACATATGTATGAATCATAGACTGTATATATAAATGAATATAGGCCTGGCAACCAAGTAGCCTACATAAGATAATGAAATTAAGGTACCACCAGCATTATTTTGTGTTAATTTAAGTTCTGCAACAATACATATTATTCTGAAATGTGCCATGACTAATACGTTTTACTTTTTGGTATTTAAAGTATATGTTGATGCTATTACCTTTGCACTTAACTTAATTAAGAGTTCATTTGCCTATAAGTATTGATCTTAACATTATTAAGAGCTTAAGGAACTTTAATTTAAAAAAGCGTAGTTTATTTGTTTTCTTTATTTTAAGGCTCTTCAAAGCCATCCCTGCATGACAAACCTGGCTGTAACATCATATCAAAAGGTGACTGCAACCGCCATTTGTTGCACATTAATAACATATAATGTAATACTTTAATTCGCACTCCTACTTCCCCCAAAAAATAAGTGAGCAAAATGTAGCTTTTCAGCATTTTCTTTTCTTCTTCCGGAAGCTCTGTTTTGTCATTTCCTCCTTTGCCAAACATGCAATTATTAGGCTGGTGCATGTTTGGCAAATTAGTAATTAAGCACACCTGTCTTCAATCATGTGTCGACAGGTGCAGCAGCTTAAAACGCAGCTCCACAGTGGCTGTTCACACACATTTGATCGAAGAATTCGGAAACGTGAACGTTGTATCTTCTGCTCAGAAAACTATCGTTAATTTGTTAGTTTCGAAAAGCCAACTTCAAGCATGGTGAAAGAGAAGACTCATGTTAACGTGGTGATTATCGGCCATGTTGACAGCGGCAAGTCAACTACCACCGGCCACCTCGTTTACAAATGTGGTGGCGTCGACCAGAGAAGATTGGAGAAGTTCGAGAAAGCTGCAGCGGAGGTGAGAAACATAAATGAAACTATTGGAGCTCTTGAAATGTCTTAAAACCTACTAAGACCAGTTATATATTTTATTTACAGATGGGGAAGAGCTCCTTCAAATTTGCCTGGGTGTTGGACAAGCTTAAAGCTGAGCGGGAGAGAGGAATGACCATTGATATATCTCTGCTGAAATTTAACACTCAAAGATACAGCATGACTATAATTGATGCACCTGGCCACCGAGACTTCATTAAAAACATGATAACAGGGACTTCACAGGTTAGTAGCACAGAGGTTCTTTACTTTATGTAAGTGTAATTTCATGGGCCTTCTAACCAAAATCATAAATGTCCTTTCAGGCCGATGTTGCCCTCCTGGTGGTCTCTGCAGCTAAAGGAGAATACGAGGCTGGTGTCTCAAGAAGTGGTCAGACCAGAGAGCACGCCTTGCTGGCTTATACTCTGGGTGTGAAGCAGATCATAGTGTGTGTGAACAAGATGGATCTGACTGAACCCCCTTTCAGCCAGAAGCGCTTTGAAGAAGTGGTGCGAGGTGTGAACGGCTTCCTCAAGAAGATCGGCTACGAAACCGGAACTGTGCCTTTCGTGCCAATTTCTGGCTGGACTGGGGAGAACATGATCACTGCAACTCAGAAGGTAATTATAGTCTTAAACTTGTGAAAATCTAGGAACATGCAACACATTAACACAAGTTCCTCTCTGCAGATGCCCTGGTTCCAAGGATGGAAATCCAGAAGAAGGGAAGGAAATGCAATTGGGAGAACTCTACTTGAAGTCCTGGACTCCATTCAACCACCAGTTCGCACCATCAACAAGCCCCTTCGGTTACCTCTGCAGGATGTCTACAAAATTGGAGGTTAGGAGTTATGCTGTTAATTTTAGTCATTTTTTGAGTTGCTCTGTCTGCTCCCCGAGCCTGAAATCAATTGGCTCCAATTAAGAACATGGGTTACAGGTGTGCAGCTGAGCAATTGGAGTGGGGTCAAGAACAGAAATGTTTGTCAGCTGATAAAGCCTTAATCCACTATTTAAACTTTTAAATGCACTTTTTTTTCTTCATCTTCTCAGGAGTTGGGACCGTGCCAGTAGGTAAGATTGAAACTGGCGTCCTCAAACCAGGCATGACCCTGATGTTCTCGCCAGCCAAAATCACTGCCGAGGTGAAGTCCATTGAGATGCACCACCAGGGGATGGAGCAAGGTCTGCCCGGACACAATGTCGGCTTCAACATTAAGAACGTGGCTGTAAAGAACCTGCGGCGAGGGGATGTGGCTGGAAACGCCCAGCAGGATCCGCCCACAGATGTCAGCAGCTTTGAAGCGCAGGTTGGTTCAGTGGAGTTGAAATTGAAACTTGTAATTCCTGTGCTGATGTGTGTATTTTCCATCTTAAGGTGATCATCCTGAACCATCCAGGGAAGGTCAAGGCAGGCTACTCTCCTGTCCTGGACTGCCACACGGCCCATGTGACCTGTCGCTTTGCTGAGCTGAAGGAGAAGATTGACAGGCGGACGGGAAATAAAGTGGAGGACGATCCGCAGCTACTGATATCTGGAGACGCTGCCACAGTCAAAATGATTCCCATCAAGCCCATGTGTGTCGAGAGCTTCTTCTCATACGCTTCCTTAGGTATACTATCCAAATCAGTCTACATTTATATTGACCTTCTGTAGTGTTTAACATGTTTTGTTTCGCTTCCTAGGTCGCTTTGCAGCACGAGACCTGAAGCAGACGGTCGCTGTCGGAGTCATCAAGTCAGTGGTGAAGGCACAAGGATCAAAACTTAAAGCCTAAATGTGTACTTAGTTTTTTTTTCTTTTACCAGTAAACTCTGGTATTGCTGCTTTTATTTGGTCAAATAACATTTGTGTTGTGACACAAAATATTTATGTTAAAAGATTATTCCTGTGTTAATGAGAAATCCAAAAGAAGCTATTGGATGGTACATTTTGGTTTAAATGTGAATTGTTGAGAAAACAAAAATAAAGAATCATTTGAGAACTTTGTGTTGAAATGTTTGTCTTGATGAAACTGAAGAAATACTCCATTTGACTTTTTCGCAAAGCGTTTAGGAATTTACAATTCCAAATGGTCGAGTAGCCTTAGTACCTTTAAAATCTACTGCTGCTTGGCTTTACTGATTTTTAATGTAGGTTAACATCAAAAGGCAAACGGATGTTTAATCATGAAAGCAAGAGCCCAGGGCCAGAGTTTCAGTACAGCACTTTATTTGATACAATGGGTTGATGGGTTTATTCCTTAACATGGGGGAGGGAAACTGCAAGTCAGTGAGGACTGGGTGAAAATACATCGGCTCTCCAGCCTTTTGCTCATTCCACTGTGCTTCTTAAAGACATCTCTGGTTCACAGGCAAACCTGGAAATGTACTGGATCCAGTAACATGGAATGATATTACATGATCAAACTTAAACATTTCAAGCTCATGAGGTTTTTTACAAGACACTGAATTGTGAACAACGGTTGGTGTCAGAAAATCAAGTTATTGCTAAGATGTCTTGAGTTTCCCATACTTGTTAATAGTGGCTTTTAAACACAGGATACATTTTTTTTTTTTGTGTAGTCCTGCTTAATAGTGGCTCTTCAAACCCCGAGGTGAGCATCTTTGAATGCAGCACTCAATTCCAGTCATTGTTACACCATGCACAGAAAGTCAAGGGACTGTGGAGATGGCGCTGAGTTTATGCACAGAGCATACATACAGTGAACAGTGTAACAAGGAGTAAATTAGTGACCTACAGTGAATCACAGGCTTTGATATTCCACCACACAGTAGCAGCAGGTTTCTATACTGTAAAACAACCATAATACGTGTACACAAAGCAAGCAAGAACAAGGAGTACATTAATGTTTTCATTTGGGGGCAAGATCAGTGGGAGACTGCAGCCTCTTCAGTCAACTATGGTGGTAAACAGGGATGCAAGACAGAGTGACATGACCTATTTCACATTCCTTTTCTTATTTGTCCAGAAATATAAGCTGATAATTACTTGAGGGCCAGTAAAATCAATACGGATAAAATTCAAAGTCTACCGCCCTGATGTTTAAATCTGACAGGTAGAGAGAGCAATGGTACATGTTTTGTACAATAAAACATGTATATACACTCACACACAAATATATATATTTACATACATATATACACAGTAACAGCATAAACATAGACTTTAGGTAAGTGCTAGGGTTTTGAGAGTGGCTTCTTCACAGCCGTGCTATAGGGTTAAGATAATACTGGTAAAGGAAGAATACACACATTCTTTGTACAGCATGGAGGAGATATCCATGGCTAGATGAGCCTTCTTGGTTTCTTGTTTTTTTTTTTCTTCTTTAGGACACTTGTCATTGGACAAGAGGTGTTATAATCGCTATGTACAGGACCTCTCAATGTAGGGAGAGGTGTAGTGCAAGTCTCTCTGACTGTCAGTCACTCAGGATGTGCACAAAAGACATGGGGAACACACCCTTTCTGTCCGGCTCCCCTTCAATGTGCCCGATCTGGAAGAGTTTAGGAAACATATGAGAACAAAGTCGTGTGTTATTGTGCCCTTAAGATAGCTCAAGGACAAAGAAGTATTACATATAAGAAAAATACGGATAGTATTGAGGCTTGACTTACCCACCACTCCTGGTCCTCCTCTCCTGTTACTATAATCACCTCTCCTTCAGCAAATGTCAGTTCGTCATCATTGTCAGCTTGGCAGTCATAGATCGTCTTCACCCGGCGGGATTTGCTTTTCCCCTGGACATACAAAAACAAAACGGTGACAAAACATTCTCTATTTTTATGAGGGAGTATAGTGTAAGTACCATGTTCGGCCACTAAGAATAAGAATGTATCTTTAGAAAAGTTGTTTCTCGTGTATTTCGAGAGCAAAAAAGCGAAAATATAACATAATGTGTGCATTGGTTAGAGACTGTGGTTAGAGGCTGTCGCTAGAAACCCGAGTGACCAAGCATTTAAAACAGAAGATGGTGATCCAAACTGAATGTTAAACAGCTGATAAGCATTGCTAAAGTAACAAATAGCATAATGAATCTCATGTATTACATCTACAGATGATCCTGATTAACTGGTCAAGATTTAAGCCAATATAAAATTACCTGAAATATGTCAGTATCAGCATAAATGTTGGCCAATAAGTAACAGAAGGTTATGTGGAAAAAAGAATCATAAAAAATCTTATATGGTATTGATCAGGCTCTAATCTTTATTTAAAAAGACCATTATGCTTCTGAAAACATGTTTTAATTCACTGAAAAGCACATGTATTGACTTAAAAACTCAGCATGGTCTTCTTACCGTGTTGATCTTCCTGGGGAGGGGCACGGGTGTCTCTGCGGTCCCTGTGGGGGTCCCGTTGGTGTTTTCAGCAGCTGGTTGGGGGGGCGTCCCAACAGGTGCTTGCTGATTAGGGGACGGTGAGTCTTGAGGCAGGGGCTGGGACTGGGGCTGGGACTGGGGCTGGGGCTGGGGCTGGGGCTGGGGTTGAGGGGGAGGTGGAGGTTGCGTTTGAGGCCTCTGCAGAGTGTCTCCGTGCGGCTGCCTGGGGGTGGGCTCGGCGGTCCCGGGTTTGGGGGGGATGTCGGAGAGCTGCGGCTTCGGAGGCAGGTCTTTGAGCTGGGGTTTGGGGGGGAGGTCTCCCAGCTGAGGTTTAGGAGGGAGGTCTGAGAGCTGAGGCTTGGGAGGAAGTTCTCCGGGTTTAGGAGGGAGGTCAGACGGCTGGGGTTTGGGGGGCAGGTCTGCCAGCTGAGGCCGGTCCGCCAGAGGAGCCTTCTGGGGGGGGTCGGCTGCCTGGGGGGACTTCTGGAAGACCTCTGGAGGGAGACTGGGCTTATCCATCGACGGGTGGTGGATGGTGTCAATCTTCCGCAATGCCACTGGGGAGAGAAGTGTGTGAATAACTTTGCCATTTAACAGCTTGTATCAAAATAAAGCTGGACAAAGGTGTACCTTTCTGAGGTAGTTTGGGAAGAACCCTTGGACCAAGTGTAGACTTTGTGTTGATCGAAGTAGTGCTGGGAAAAGATTTATCACATGAAGTTTAATGAAAAAGATTATGTAAGAAAACGCTTGAACCTTATTTGCTGGGATACATTTTTCTTAGCGAGTTTTGATAAAATGATTCACATTCCATCGTCTTTTTGTTGTTGTTACCTTTGCTGCTGAGGAATTCCTTCAAACTTGTTAGAGACCGGAGACATCTTGCTGACAGGAGGAGGGGTGGAGTCGCTTCCTAAAACATTGACATCGATGACGACACAGATTACTCAACAACATAGCAGAGCATTAACCCAGAGACTAATAAAAAATTAATGGTGAAATAATAATAATAATAATAATAATAATAAACATGCTGTGATGGTTAAAACAATAATAATAGTGAGGGAGGCGTCATCTGGCTGAGCTTTCCATTAGTTATTTGGGGGTTGTGCAATAAAGTGTCATCATTTAATTAGTGGTTGGGTAAGGGTGACACAGAATGCACAAAACACCACAGAGGGAAAATGATAACAATGGAAAAGCATTCAAAATACCCCCAGCATACCCATAAGGGACAGATGATTGCAGGTAAGATGATTGTGGTTATGTCTCCAAGTGGTAGTTCAAACATAACTCTTCTGTGTTTTGTGCAGTTTAAAATATGCTACTTTTGATCTCAGATCAACTAGTGGATTTAAAAAAGACTTGTGTACTTAAAGATGGTAAATGCCTCATCCTACCTGATGGAGCACTCAAAGATGCATTAAAGTTACAGTTAGTATCAGTTTCCAACTTGTAAGTGGTGTCAACATCCACATTTTGACCTGGATGACGTGTATCATCCAAGGTATTTGAACCCAAAACGAAAGTGAGAGGATTTGCTGCTTTTCTTTTATGTTTATAATAAACTGAATCACTTTCTAAAAGTGTCAACAAATTGGGATTGTTTTTAGACCTTAACCCGGTTATCAAAAAATACAAGATTTATCCAAAATAGAGGAAAAATACGAGTTGCATCTATGAATGTCCACATAATGAGCCATTCCAAATACTTTTAAATTGCACAAAGACACTTACAAAGGCATCAGCTAGTCTGTATGACTCAATGAAAACCCTCAAACCCCTGAGAAAAAGTCTTTATTTGAACTTAAGTGCAGAACTTTTAGAATAACCCTGCAACATTCTGAACTTTGATAAGATCTGTTGCTGGAGCAAAACCAGCCTACTGTCAGGACGTGTGCTTGTGTCTCACCCCCAGTCAAGCCCCCTTTACTGTGTGGACTGTGAGAGAGCGGGCTGGGTGGGTCAGACAGGGTGCGTTTGTGTCCAGGAGGTGGGGGCGGAGGTCTCTTCTTGGACAGGGTGGAGCTGGCTCCTGGTGTGAGTGTAGAGGGAGGGCCAGATGGGGGAGGAGCTGGAGGAGCGATACATAAAACACATGAGGTGACGAGACTCCCCAAAAAAGTCATTCTGAAAACCCCCTAACCCCCCGAGAAGATAAAGGAGAGGAAAATGGAGCATGGAGGAGAGGAGGAGCGGAAAATATGGAGAAGAATTTAGTTTTTTACGAAACAATATGAGGAGACAACAAATAAAAAACAGATGGGAATATGGAAAAGGGAAACCATGATTAGGCACATTTCTTGTGGCTCTAATCGGTGAATTTGTTTATGAATACGCCTTTTTGTTTCCAATGGGACTCACTGTTCACTAATATAAAGAAAAGAAGTGTGGAAGCAGCTTATAGAGAGCTCAGCCAGAGAGGAATCAGCTGTGGTTAAGAGTTTACAGCTCAAGGATGGTGGGACATGATTTCCAGCATGATACAAAATTCACGTAGGCAAGAAGTGGAGACTAAGCTTGCCTACATGGTCCCATTGTTTGCTTAATAAAACACCACCACCCTGTGAATGTGAGCTGTAAAGCAGGAAACAACTGAGGGATAAGGGTATATAGGGGGCACACAGCCGAGTAAGGGGGAGAACGTAAAACCAGGATATTCACTGATGTATGGTCGAGTGCCAGCCAGAGTGGCGTAGTGCGAATGAGAGCCAAGGAATGCCAAGTGTGGAGCTGAAAGAATAGAGAAACAAAAAAAGAGAAAGAAAAGAGAGCGAGATGAGGAGTGTGGGAGAGAATCTACAGTATGTCAGTGTTAAGAAGAGCTGCTCCCACACACTGTGAAATAACAAGATGAAATCTTATCAGTGGCAAGCAAAGAAAAAGAAAAGAAAAAGAGGAAAAATGGCGCGAAGCTGGCCCCAGGGGGGGGGGATCTTCAGCACCCAAGGGAGCGCTGCTATCTGGAGAATATCAAGAGTTAGCATGTTATTCTAAATCTATGTATATCATTCAGCCTTTATAAATCACATTTTTGCCCATATCAAACTTTAAGAAAATCAATTTATACTGTCGGTGCTTTAAAGTGAAATATTCTTTCTTAATCCTGATATCGTGTCGGATGATTAGGAGTGCCTTTTCAATTCTAAAGATCAAGAGGGGATGTCTTCTTATTACTTATCTTTCCCTGAGACATGCAGGTTTAACCTAACTTTTTAGCATTGTATCATGTCTGTTACTATCACGTTCATGCTTAAGTGTTTTCATTTGAAATCTAGTTAGCTAAAAACAGTTACAGTGGAGACGGAGTTAGGATTAAGGATAGTCAAACCTGCCAGCGACAGTCCTCATTTTAGCCAACAAAAGAAACTGTTGTCATCTAGAAATGAAACGTATGTTTAAAAGAAAGGCCAATTGAGGGCTTTCCAAAACAACTGGAATCAATTGATAATTCACACCCTTTGCTTTAAGAAAAATAAGATCCAAAGCCTCAAAGGATTAAAGATGCCTTGTTAAGATGTTTTGCATGTTGTGCAAGGTTTTCATCCATAGTAACGGGTTAGTGTTTCAAACTACTCCACTGAGGGAGGAGTGTTATCTTTGATTGTAATACTGCAGAGACAGCACGTCCACAGTGTAAGTGTGTATAATGTGTTGAGGGTAATGATGAAGTGTGTACCTCTGGCCTGACTAACAGCTACCCCCTGCCCTCTCCTGCAGCCATGTTTTCTGAAGGTTACTGTGTAAGCAATCTTAATGACACCTGCATTCCGCCCTCTGATTTGTGCGTTCAACAAATTACATTCCCCTGCAGGGTGTGTGTATACACGTGGACTAACAAAGAAGACATTTTGGAGGAAAAGTAATTACGCAGCATTCCTCCGCACCTAATCCTGTCCTTAGTATAATCAAACATTAACAGAGCTAATGAAGTACACTTCCAAAGACGAGCTTCCCTCTACTGATCAGTCACAGTAAACAAAGCAGAAGCTATTTGCATAACAGGCTGACATTTCCAAAAGAGATATTAGCATTACATGACTTTATTTCCTGTCAAGGTTATAATCTAAAGACTGATGTAGCTGTGGGTGTCGGGGCAGTCAGGTCTGACCTTTGCCCTGGTTCCTGGGGGGCAGCGGCGGCCCGTCGGCCACGGGGGAGGAGGTGAGATCGGTGGAGGCGCTGTACATCTGGTTGGTGAAGGCGCTGTAGGACAGGCGCTGCTGCTTGTCCCTCTGGCTGATGAAGCCCGGCAGGGACAGCTTGTCGTGGGGAGAGAGGCTGGAGGAGTGGCAGAAGCTCTGAGGCCTCGGGGAGCGGTCCTTCTTGATGGGACTGGGCTGCAAAGGGACACGAGACACAGTCTGGGAATAAGAGCTAATATCATAACCTGCAGATTTTTTAAATGTAGGGAATCTCAACCCTTTGTAACTCAAAGGGCCTTGAGTTGATTTTGACCATCTTTTCCCAAATAAATAATAGAAAACACACACATCTTTTTTTAACTGGGATGTTCATATGTCTTATGAGACTCATCACTAAAAATAAATATTCGCAACACATCCCGGAAGCTTGATATCTCTGGAGTTTCCATGGTGTTAGCGCCTCATTTAACAGGATTTCACCAAAATCAACACATGGCTTCCCGCTCAGCATAACTGCCTGCGATTATGACTCAAAATGTAATGTATTAAACAACGCAGGGTCTTCTCCCACATCACTTCTTATTTAAAGACATTTTGGGGGGGCGGGGGGGACATTTGCTAACTTAAGTTAGCCAAAAAGTACCATCACCTGATGATGGCATTACTGGCATGGTGATACTCAAACATATATAGACATTCAAATTATGCATTTGAATATTTTGATATGCATATTATCATGCCTCATTATTTTGGCCAGTTTCTAATAGTTGCTATTCTTTGGTGTTTACATAAAAATAAAGAAAGAAAAGGCTCTTTTAATAGAGTCCTAATAAAAAAAACACAAAAGAACATAAATGGTCAGGAGTTGCCAAAATCAGGCTAATTTCTGCAGCTCCTTTCCAACCTTTAAGCCCTAGAGCAGCACTGCTCTGTGGTATCTGCACATCGGACTGACTCAATAGTTTCATTATTCATCAGCACTGTATATGGGCGCGGTGAAAACATGATTGAATTGAAGCTTGAAGGAACTGAACAATGCTCTGATCGAACCTTATCATCGAGGTCGTCATCGCTCTCGTCCATCTCCTCCAGTCTGAGGCTCCACTCGTACTCCACATGGATGTGAGGGTTGAACTTCCCCTCTGCAGCCTGCACCAGCTGTCACACACACACACACACACGTTCATCAGTTACATTTGAATAGAGACAATCCCAAACCCTATTAATGGAAAACAAGATAAGGAAGTGGAACTAAAATGGTCTGCCACTATAAGTACTCAATGAGTTAGACACAAAATAAACATTAAGTGGGAAAAATCAGGGTAATTTAAAACACTTTCTTTATGGGTATGTTCAGCAGTATTCAGCTTCCACAAAGTAACAATATCCCCCATGTATTAAATGTGCAAATACTTTAATAATATATTTATTTTATATTTTTTACTACATTCAAAATAGCTTTTTTTTGTCTGCATGGTCATAAAAGCGTTAATAATGAACATACATCAACCATTACTTCCACTCTGCTGTCCCTGTTGCCTGAGGCTGGAGACAGACCTCTGACTGCCATCTAGTGTTCTGAATGATCTCCCTGATAAAATGTTAAATCAACCACAAGCTCTACTCCACAACCAATTCTTCTTATTAGGGAGTGTGCTGGACTTCGAATCAGGGGATAGCAAGTTCAAACCCCACCGCAGTCAGCATGTCGTTGTGTCCCTGAGACACTTCACACCAAATTGCTCCTGTGAGGATTGTCCACAGTATTGAGTATGTAAGTCGCTTTGGATAAAAGCGTCTAACAAATGACATGTAATGTAATGTATTATGTGTGATTTTCTTTTAATTCCATGTTTTTTTTAGAGTGTTATAAACCCCTGTGATGTCCAAAATCACCGGCTGTACTTACTGCCTCCTCGCACTGAGTGTTCCTCAGTCGCCTGGCAACATCCAGCGCCGTCTCTCCGTTCTGATTGGCTGAAGGGGAAGAGAGAAGGATGATCAACAGTTAGGAGTGTGGCGTACACAGGGCTTTAAGGAGAGGATGAACCTGGACTTGTGACTCACTGATATCAGTCGCTGGCTTGCCCCTCAGGAGTAACTTGAGGCACTCGGGCTTCTCGTACATGCTGCAGTAATGCAGGGCGGTGTTGCCCCACTCCGTCTGCTTATCCACGTTACCACTGAGAGAACAACACACACAAAGTCAGGACACAGGTTACAAGCTCTAGGGTGATTTCCACAATCCTGCAGCTAAAGGTTAATGTGATAACCCAGGATTTTGCACGAGAGAAAACAGGATATTTAAAAAACACTGTCTTTTCCTTTAGTAGTTTAGAATGAGCTTTTAAAATCCCTCATGAAAACATTTGATTAAACAATGCTAGGGAAATTCACTCTTTCTTGTTACAGTAGGCAAATAATCTCTCTTAAAAAGGGATTATATATTCTCTCAATGACTGGACTTAAACTCCCACTGTACATTTTACATTCATGTTCTATTTAATATTGAATAATCCATTCTTGCACAATAATATCCTGCATTATATTTTTTACTGGAAATTTGTATTTCCACATCCACAATTTTTTAAAATCTTTTAACTTTTTAATGCTATTTTATTTCTATTTCTGAAATATTTTGGACTGTTTATTTCTGTGTCTTCATTTCTCTCTGCCTTGTGATTTTTTGCTGCTGCAACGCAAACATTTCCCAAATGGGATCAATAAAGTACCTATTTATCTATCATATGTCTTAAATAACAAGAGATATATCTTAAATAATGAGGTCTAAGCATGACACCGTATGAGCGCTGCTATTAATTAATGAGAGGGTTCCACGTCTTGTGTGTGCACTCGGAGCAGTGGTGGGTAAACAATTGAAAAGAGAAGGGAATAAATGAAAGGCAGCGAACAAGTGCTTGACCCATTTCTTTTTGCCTTGTGGGAATATGAGCTGCAGCGCTAAGCTCTCCTCTGCACGTCCACTGCTTTCTTACAGAGCCAAGCCGAGAACAAGAAAGAGTCACGCAGAGCATATTTGATACTGCGTGTTTGCACAAAACTGTGGTTTATTTCATTTTATCTCTAACCGTTGATGTGTTAATAGATATTTTGGACAGCTTTGTAATTGGCATGAATCGTCCCCAAAGAAATGCACGTGATAAGGCAATTATATTCCGGCTTTTTTGGGTGAAAATGATTGTGAAAAATGTACCTGTTCTGCACAAGGAAGTCCACCAAGTGCAGGGAGGTCTGGTCAGCAGTCCGTACAGAGTAGTGCAGTGCTGTCTCTCCGGATTCCTGCAGGGGGCCACCAAACACAGCACAGACACCATGAGACAATCTTGTGCAGCATCCATTCTGTATTCTCTCCCTCTCTGCGTCTCTTTCAGCATTTAAACAAGCTGCAGTAAACAAAATGGCTCCTAAAAATAATATTTCAGCAGGCAAGGCATAGAGTTTAACATTTTGCCATTGTCTTGTAATAATAACATCTTTCTCTCAAACGAGATCAAGATGTCAGTTCATTAAATGCAGCTTTAAAGATGGAGATAAAGGATTACATATAGTGGAGTAAGGGATATATGTGCTGTATATAATAGGGAAGAGTAAGGGAAGTGTGTCCCTGTATGTGTCTGGTTATGCGGGGGAGTGGGATGTCACCGTGCTGTCAGCCATTCAGAGGTACTGACAACAGCAGATCAGATATCGGTGAGTCAGACTTAATAGCGCAGACAGCAGCAGCTCTCTCTGTCTTCAAACCTCGTTAATTCTGCTGCTGCATTGCACACTTCATTTTTCATGAGGAGAACTACCACGTCTGTGTTATAAAACCTTGACCCATTTATGTCAGCTTAAGTCTGATCATCTGTGTTGTTTACGCTACGGCATTCTCACCATCCACCTCTTGTTATTCAAATTTCATATTATGCCTTATCCAGCGGTGCAAATACACAAAGAGGCTGAACCACAGAATGAAAAACGTGAATCACGCAGATGTCGTCATCGGATACAAAATGAACTCAAAATGAGTTGATGCCTACAATGTGATGAAGGTTGCTGGATATCGCCACCTGCTGGTGAAGATATCAGGATGACTTTAAATGATCCAGCTGTTGATGATACAACCTTTAATTTACCCGCCAAATATTTCACCAACAGGTAGAAATGTGTCAGTGTTCTCTGTCCCGCTGGCAGGAGGATGATCCACTGCAGTGTAGAGATCTGAGAGGGACACTTCTGGGGTTTGTATTCCAGTATGACGTCATGGTGTGTGATTAAGAGGATATACTGTAGCTATAGGAGGAGGTTGATATGTAGCCAATATTCCAGGCAACATACCAACCAAGAATGTCAACTATTTAAAGGTCATACAGTGGAAGAAAGTAACAAAATGACCCCAAGACAATGTAGCCAAACTGCTTGTTTTGTCAGGGGTGTGAATCCTACAAATATTAATATCCAAGATATCTAAGACAATCATGGGAATATCCACATGTGAAAAGCTGGAAGCACTGAATTGTTTTCATTGTTTGCCGACTAGTTGCCATGAGCAACAGACATTCCTCTCAACAGTTTTCATTGCTGAATCTGTCCACCATAGGTTTAAATGTTGTGGTTCACTTTTACCACTCTCATGTCTTTCAATGTGGATTCAATGTGTCCGCAGAAGTCAGCTGTTTCAAGATAAAAAGCTTGTAAAACCAACTGCCCACTGTTTTGTATCTGTTCAGCACAAAACAGCAGAGGCACAGTTTGCGACTGGCTGGTGGACATGGTGGAACATTTAGAAGCTACGGAGTCAAAAATGGTCGTTTGAAAGATGGTAGAAACCAAAAACGGAGCTAAAACACAGTGAATATTGGACTTATATTTGCAAGGTGGACGAAAACAGTGGTTTCAAATAAGGAGTAGAGGCAAATATCCTGATGAACAGAACACTCAGTAAGAAAGTTCAATGATCTGCATGACTAAATGTTCTTTCTTGTTCTAGGTTAATACCCATGAACTAAAAGGACTTACCGCTCCGACCTCGGGCAGCGGCTCCATCAGCTCCACCCCCTCTGCGTAGACCTGGATGAGGGACAGCAGATCCCTGGACTGAACCGCCTCAAACAGGTCGATCATTTTAGCGGACACAGATGTGCACGTCTTCCTCGCATACTTGTGGTCCACATATTTAGCGTAGATAAACTCCTTCCTCACCGTCCTGTGGTGGAAAAGAGGAATTCAGTCAGATGTGATCATATTTATTCAAATAAATCTAGTTTTCAAGCATCTTTTTGCTTAGATAGTACTCACATGTCACTGGATGGAGTGGGCTTTGGTGAGGGCGTAGTGAGGTTCCCCTCCATGATCTCATTGAAACTACTGTTGCCTACATTCTTGGCCAGCTAGGGGAAAGAAAAACAGGATTATGTCACAATAGAACAGAAGTATTCACATTGGTGCTCAAAGAACCAAAATCCGATTCCACTACTCTTTCATTATTTTGAATATTTAACTCCAGATGAAAATAGTTCAGGGTGTGGACCGCCGCCTCGAAGACTCTCTGACTCACCAAGAGTTCTGAGGTTCCTAACTTGTCCAGCTCCATGGACTGGATGCGGGAGATGTGGACCCCCATCTCTCGGTGGATGCCAGAACACTCGATGCAAGTCAGGATCCCCAGGTTGGTGGAAAGCCATTTAGGATCTTTAAAACACAGAACATATGAGAGGTTAGTGTTAATGCTCTCCATAATCTACAGTATGTGGTTCCATTGTGATCACAAGTGGATGAACATAAGTATATTCGAAGTTGGATTTATGCCTTAGATTGTGCAGAATAGGAAATGAGATGAAAAGCTCCAAAGCAGACATGTCATCCCTATCTATATTCCAAAGTAAATGCCCCAGAAATGTTTTTTAAGAATAAACAAGCGAGTGTTTTCTCAGCACAACGATTTACTGACAAATCCTTTCATGTGCCTGCACTGTATTCTTGTTCTTTGAGGCTGCTGTCAGGACAGAAATTGGTTTCTCAGCGTCTCTACATTTGATTTATTCCTGTATGATTGCAGAACTTGGGAGAGTTGACAGAAGCTATTACCCCTTTTTGAGGGTTAACACCAAAACCACTGACACCCAGGCGTAAAGATAACAATCTTTACATTTTCTGCTGTAGAACTTCGACGAAGAGACGTTTACTCTTTCTGAATATGCTCAGTTTCCTGTTATAATAGAATAAAAGACAATACACCCAAAATAAACGAGGCCTAGAAATGCAAAGTAACCAGCGACTTTATCTAATGTTGCCACGCCCAGTAATTGGAGAAGCATACAAATCTCACACCAGATAAGCATTTAAACAAACAGGACAGGGCATTTATGTTCCGCTACGGCCACATTTTGTTATCCTGTCATAGTGAATAAGAGTAACACCCACACACTCTAAACCAAAATGTGCTAAAAGACAACATTTCAAATACAATCATATCTTTGTCAGCTCAAAAACAGCTTGCACCTATATTAGATACTTTAATGTAATCCTGTGGCATGAAAACACGTCATTTTAGCTAATGAGACATGCATATTTTTAGACCTGAATTAAGCTTTTTAAATAAATGACCATTGACTACCTTTATTGTTTTTATTTATCCATCAACAACTGACTTTCAGACCACTAGAGGACTGTGATAGGCACAAACAGTGGCCACAGTCACGTCATACTGCAGGAGAGAGACAGAGCTCATTGTGTCGAGCAAACGGCTCGAGCACGCTGTGATGTAGCGCCCTCTAAACCGCTGCTATTGACCGGCGTCACTGCCTGATGTTCTGATGCATCTGGGAGATTTAAACAGGCTTTAAAAACACCGAGCTCAGCGGTGTTGGTTGTGATGCTGTGAGGCCGGGTATCGTGTTCTTTGTGGATCTGACAAATGAACACCAGGCAGGAAACGTCAGAGGCATCCCAAATACCGATGAGTCATCCTCAGAAACACAGGCAGAAGGCACACACACACACACACACACACACACACACACACACACATATTTCCCAACGTAACAAACAGATGAGAGCTGGTGATGGGTCAGAGTGCACGCTCGCCATGATGAGCTGATACACGATGACCTCTATAGCTGATTAATGCTAAAGCTGCAAAGCTAGGTCTTATAGGGGCCGATCCTGGGAGAATATAGAATGAGATGGAGATGTACTCTATCTACCGAGAACAGAGCCAACAAAGATGTTGAATGTCATTCAAACGACCTTGTGAGCGTGATGTTAATTTTAGGCAGAGGAAAGGAAACCCTTTCAGAGCAAAAACAGGAATCTGACAGGAAGCAGAGCTTAAACCCACATCTGGAACATGCATTGTGTAGAGTACATGAAGGGACCCAGCAACAAGAATACAGACATGACAAGGCCCCCCCTCTGCAGATCGCAGGGGTCGCCGGAGCGTGTGTAACTTATGTAACGATGAATTCTCAAAGCATGGAAATTTCTAACTCTAAGAGCATAAATTTGGAGGCTTGGTGAGCTGCTGTGGGTTTTTGTTGAGGGAGGAGAGAAGCTAGAAAGCAGAGCGTGTGTGCGTGTGCGAGTGAGTGAGTGAGTGAGCGTGTGTGTGTGAGTGAGTGAGTGAGTGAGTGAGCGTGTGTGTGAGCGTGTGAGTGAGTGAGTGAGTGAGTGAGTGAGTGCGTGTGTGTGTTTGTGTGTGTGTGTGTGTGTGTGTGTGTGTGTGTGTGTGCGTGTGAGCTGCTGTGGGTTTTTGTTGAGGGAGGAGAGAAGCTAGAAAGCAGAGCGTGTGTGCGTGTGCGAGTGAGTGAGTGAGCGTGTGTGTGTGAGTGAGTGAGCGTGTGTGTGTGAGTGAGTGAGTGAGTGAGTGAGCGTGTGTGTGAGCGTGTGAGTGAGTGAGTGAGTGAGTGAGTGCGTGTGTGTGTTTGTGTGTGTGTGTGTGTGTGTGTGTGTGTGTGTGTGTGAGTGAGTGAGTGAGTGAGTGAGTTTGTGTGTGTGTGTGTCAGAGGGCCTGAATGTCTATACCACTCCTGAGTGCTCAGTCTTTGCTTCCTAATGTGGGGGAGGATGAGGATCAGGTTGTGTCCTGAATGCTAACAACGCTCGTGCACGCACACGCTTTTGCTAAAGGCTGCAGGGGGATTTGTAGCTTGTTCAGTCTCCATCTAACTGAAGGACACTGAGTTCAGGGCAGCCGTGACATTGCAAAATAAACCAAGGCTTTAAATAAAAAAACATTTGCACACATTGAAACAAAAAAAATGCTGAGGTGAAGGCGCTTCTCATGTAACAGGGATAGGGATGACTAAGCACAAAGCAGGATGAGGGTGTGTGTGTGTGTGTGTGTGTGTGTGTGTGTGAATCCTCTCTGCCTCCGTACACACCTGCAGCTCCAGTGTGTGTGTGTGTGTGTGTGTGTGTGTGTGTGTGTGTGTGTGTGTGTGTGTGTGTGTGTGTGTGTGTGTGTGTGTGTGTGTGTGTGTGTGTGTGTGTGTGTGTGTGTGTGTGTGTGTGTGTGTGTGTGTGTGTGTGTGTGTGTGTGTGTGTGTGTGTGTGTGTGTGTGTGTGTGTGTGTGTGTGTGTGTGTGTGTGAATCCTCTCTGCCTCCGTACACACCTGCAGCTCCGCAGTCACAGCACACTTCGTTGCCTGGCATGCGCAGCACGTCCTCTATGATGGCTTTAGTCAGATCCTCCAAACCGTCCTCGCCGCCGCTGCTCTGCTCGCCACGAAACGCCATGTTCAGGGCCTCCTCCTTACTGTTGGTCAGCACCGAGATCCAGCTGCAGGGGAACACATTGTTGGTGTTGTAAAAAAAAATTGCATTTTTTCAGGCTTAGTTATTTCACGTAAATATAAAACACCACCAGATATAAAGTAATCACAGGATTATTTAAGCAATTCACTTTATCGTTTGGTCTATAAAATGGCAGAATTATGAGAAATGGCGATCACAATTTCGTAAAACTCTAGAATCCCCTAAAATGTATTGTTTTGTCGGACCAGCTGGCCAACACCTAAATGCATTGTGATAACATGACATTAAACTGGAACATTTGGGATATATTTTTAAGATTACCTCAAAATGAATAGGTATATGATTATTAGCCAATTTAATTCCTGACAACTGGCTTATAATTTATTTTCTAGAAAAGAAATTAATCATAAGAAATCGAAATTGAGGTTATGAAAGCTAACACGTTATCACTTATAGGGCAGCAATCAGATTCAAAGGGCAAGTCATTTCCCCAATATGATAGATTCATAGACCGAAACTGCATTTAAGATGTGACATTATTACAATTACATGAATACATTTATTTTTCAGTTTAAATTGTCATTTTTTTTTTTTTCTTGAGTTCACAGATCTACTCACTTCAAAAGTTGAACATACACATGCACCTATAAATCATACACACTGTTAAAGAGAATCACAAACATAGGAACTGCCTTTCAAACACGGCTTACTGCAGCTCTGTACAACACACAATCTGCTTCTGCAGTATCCCCACTGAACTGGCCCTCACACACAAACCACACACACACACACACACTGGGCTGCATGAGCTTCACGTCAGCACTTCCTCTATCATTGTCACTCAACCCTTTCTTCAAAGGCAGAGGCCAGACAGCGAGTGGGCACATAAACCGAAGTGTTAGATTGTCTGTTTATATGTATGTGTGAGAAACAAGTTATTTAAATCCACAGCTGCGTAGGTGTACAGATGCTGCGCCAGAGCGTTTGTGTTTACTTATATGATGCATTATAATATGCTCCCAGCCTAATTGAGGGGGAGCATGATTGCACAAAGCAGCAGCCCTATGGAATACTAAATATTTAATGGAAAATCCTCTGAAGGTGCTGCTGCTGCAGTTGGAAGTGCGTGACGGAAGCAGCAGTGAAGAGCAGCTGAATCCCAGAGGATTACAAGTACATGGAGGTCCAGGGTTTAACCACAGCAAGGCAGCGTGCCACAATTCAAAGAGAGCTTCAAAAACAGATTTTAGACGAGTTCCGTATGATCGCCATAAGTTGCATTTTTTAAATAATTTAGTGTGTTTTCCCGTTTCAATTACTTTTTTGTATGTCCACAAATTTTATTTATATCAACAAACATAATACCATCCATCAATCTAAAATATTTCAATATTAGCCACATATTTTATTTAGCATTGCCCTTACTTAACATTTCATTTAGAAAAAGTGCACCCCCTGATTTACATTTTGTTTATTTATTTTTAATTTTCAGGGCAACCAGTGCCTAGGGTTTACATTTTTAAAGAATTTAAGAATTGACTAGATTACTTGTTTTGCTAACAAAGCTAGCTGTGTGGGTAGCTAACTACCATACCACCTTTTCATCAGCAAAAATCCGAAATATGTATCACTAATTGTTTTATATAACGTTGGTTGAATTCAAGAGGCAACCAGAACAACCACTTTTTGTTTACGTACAATATTTTTATTATATTTTATGCTAGCGTTTAAAAAAGAGTCTATGTGTAAATCAAAGTTGCTGTGGAATAATTTCATCATAAAAGTTGTTGACTTTCCGCGTGTGTGTCTGCGTGGGAAACAGCAGTATGAGGTTACAGAGACCTATAATACTGCAGACCACACATCCCACTGCTCTCCTCGCTGTGCCTCTGCCACCCACTCAACAGTCTCTCTTGTACTTCCTGTCTTTAAGAGAGCAGCCGCTAAACAACCCCTCCATTAATAAAAACTATTATCTTTGAGATCACAACACCAACTAATTTAGAAGCTTAGGGACGGATACAATTGAAAACCTTAAGAACATTTTTTTTTTCTTTGAGCAATATTACTCACATGACAAACTCTTGTTCATCCTCAGCTTGGAAATGATATGTCCGGTTATCTGTTGAATAAAGAAACAATGAGGTGAAGTAAAAACATTTCTTATCTTGCATTTTATAATACGAGAAGCAACTGACAACGTACAGTTATTCAAATTCATCACTTGTGTCCTAATTGTTGGACAAGCCTCAAAAGTAGTCAGTTATTCCTCCACAGATTAGCTTGATATTTAAAAAGGCAGATATTCTACAAACGCCTCATACTGATGTATATAGCTAACATTAAACACATTTAAAACCTACGAGAAATGAGATCAAAGCACTTCCTGTCCTCGGTGCTCGGCTTGACCTGGCAGGTGAGGAGGTTCAGTTTGACCGGCTGCCTGTTGGACTGAGGAGCAAAGACAGGTTTAGGGTCACAAAAAGCAGAAAGGAAATATAAAACCACATCTTATTAATATATTACACACACAGGGGTTTAAAAATAAAAAAACTTTGTGAGGTTCCATTTTTTAGAATGGCAGAAAATCTCAATTTAAAGAGGGCAAAGATGATTTTCGAATTGCTTTATTATTCGTTCCAGTGGTAAAAACTCTGAATATATGAAATGTACAATGATTTAAAACAGAAAGTAGCAACAAATACTCATATATGAGAAGATGCAACCACCAAATGGATGGTATTTTTATTATTATTTTCACTTACATGCTAAAAACACAAAGACTAAACAATGAAAATTATTTTAAAAAGAGGCTTATCAAGAAAACTGATTAAGGATGTACATGATTTATCAATATAATTTTAATTTCTTCTCTTCATTTATCTATTAATCAACACCATAGCTGTGTAATTTGCATATTAACAAGTTACAAAATGGTGTCACACTGAAACAGGTTGACCCCAGGACGCCATTGAGAATCTGGAGCGTCATGGCTGGGCTGTGTACTGTAATAATGGACCCACTTGGCACATGTATACTGAGCATTGTCCCCTGCCAGTGACAGGCAGCACGTGCTAATGAAATGCTAACAGGCTGTGATGAGCCGTGGAGCTCGGCTGGCCTGCTGGCAACCCGCCATGTCAACAAGAGTCACCTAGAGTTCAGCTGCCACAAGTTCTGACACCAGAAATAAGAACTTAAAGAGACTCCAGTCGGAAATAAATGTGTTATAAGATCTTATATATCTACCAAGAATAACACAACGCGAGTGATTGTACAACAGAACAATAGGAAGCCTTTCATGTCATATGTGACCACTTCCCAAGAGCTTGCAGCGAACACAAAGGATGTTATCATGGTTGAGGCAGCGGCTGTGGGAAAGTTGAAATCATGCTCACAAACTAACACTATTAAAACAGAAAGTGACCAATGAAAAATACTGAGGCTCACACACAGCAAGGGAGTTTCTGAATCTGAATACAGCACAGAGGATCTTCCTTAGGGCCTTCATATAGGTAAGGTTATTGAATAGTCTTTAACAAAGATGTGGTTATAAGGTGAATTATGTCATATTTTGGATGAATTGAATATTTTGTCTATTGTTTGTGTGCATTTATTCATACAAACCACTTTTTTCCAAAGATAAAGCAAATATAAAAAGCTTTCTGTACGTTTTTGGTCACCAATGATGTCCATCAAGTCATTTTAGTTTGAATGATGTTGATAGGCAGTGAGACTTGTGGTAGAGTGACATCACTACGCAATCATTGCTCTTGTATTGGCTAGAGCTCCATTTCTAAGACCAATCACAACCGTGCTAGCCAGCTAACCAATCTAAGCAGACTGGGCTCTGGTTTCAGAGAGAGGGTGAAAAGAGCAGCACAGGCAGTTTGAGAAAAATAAGGCACTTTTTAAACAATAAAGCTCGTAAACATTTCACAAAAGAGGCACAAAAAAAAAAATGAAATCTTAAAATGACCATAATAGGGTCCCTTTAACTTGTTGGTTTGTTGACATCAGGGAGATTCTTATCGGTCTTGATGCTTCAACATTTCTCAGTGTTTTTTAAACAATTCTTCAGATTCTTTATTTTTAAACATGACAGCTTTAAAGTGACAGTTAGGGTAACACAGCCAAAATGCACAGACTATACCTCGTTAATTCCAAAGTCCAATGAAACATTTCCTGTTTTTTTCTTTAAGTCCACAATTGGATCTGTCTTTGCCTGACGAGACATCTGCCACCGCTCTGCCACAATTAGCTAAACGTGGGGATTGTGCTAAGCTCCTCAGTCTTTATTTCAGACACAGTGGGAGGTTTTAAATCACAGCAAGTGTTACAGAGTTTATTCGGGTGTGATTTCAGTTTCTCTGGTTTCGCAACGAAGCAGCCACTGCAGCTGCACGGAGACGAGCCCTCAGACGTGCCAGCATACAGTACGCTCTCACTGCTCTCAGATGAGTCACCCAGGCGCAGCAGGCAGAGGGGGGAGGGGCGGCGAGAAGGGGGAGACGGGGTTGCCATGACAACCCATCTATGTCAATTCCACACTGCCAGCCTCCAGATTGAGAAAGCCCAACACTACCTCCCCGCATGATGTTCTCTCTTTGATCAGCAAAGTGTGATTGTGTGTGTGTATGTGTATGTGTGTGTGTGTGTGTGTGTGTGTGTGTGTGTGTGTGTGTGTGTGTGTGTGTGTGTGTGTGTGTGTGTGTGTGTGTGTGTGTGTGTGTGTGTGTGTGTGTGGTACTCACTGTGGCATGAGAGATGGTGAGCATGCCCCCCTTCACTGAGCACTGCCTCCTCTGCCAAACCTTCCTCAGTCTGTAAAAAAAGAGGGAGGGGGGGCTCATTAGGAAAGGACTTGTGTTCATGTGTTTCTTATCTGTGTGGACAAGTTTTGAAATTCTACATTTGAATGTTAATGTCTACAAGCTAATGTTTTGAATGCTACTTCCTCTTACTGTGTTGATGTATTAGTGTCTGTATTAGCGGCTTACCCATCACTCTTCTTCAGCAGGTAGCCTTTCTTCTCACTGCCAAACTCCTTGTTCCCCTGCAGCTGGTGCATGCTGTAGCCACCCTGCTTACTCTGCGAGTCCTGTGCGAATCCACACAAAATGTGCAAACACGCAAGGAATAACAACGTTAAACACAAGTTATATGCAGAGTATCTGCTGAAAGACATGCAGCACAGACACAAACACACTATACTTAAACGTCAAAACACAAGGTCTAATCTTAAACCAAAGAGCTAACAAGAAAATGACATCTATAAGGCATGCTCTGAAGCCTCTAAAAGGCCAAACCACTGAACAGACAAATGCCAGCATGCCCAACATGCACCAGAACTTACTCTTCTAGACTTGAATCCAGACAAGCAGAAGGCAGAAAGGGGGAGATAGAGGGGAGAGGTGTGAAAGATCCATCTCAGGTGCAAGGCGTTGAGTGTGAAAAAGTGTGCCGCCCACCCATGTACCATCAAATCCACAATATGCATGTTTTACTGTCGTGCCTACCGTGGGTGATATTAGCAAGAGAAGCTACAGGAAGTGAACATTAAATGTGAACGGCTGTCATGCAGAGAATGAATGTGTGAATCTACCACAGCAGGTTTTGTTTCTGATTAAATCCGGGGTTGGCAGGGTTTTAATGATGATGTGTTAAGTCGGGCAGTGAGGGGCTCTCCACTGAGCAGCCAGTGAGGCACAACACTGGTCACCAGCAAAGCCGACCACACACTGGCTACCAGCATGGTACAGCACTGGGCACTCGCTCTGTGCTGCAGGAGACAAGCTCCAAACCGTGGTGGTGGAAAATGTCTAACAAAAAATCCGTGTGGCACCTGGAGCAATATGGCTGTTTAAGTGAACCCCATTGCTGTGATTAGAATGATACGTCTCGGTTTGGGCCTTGTTAAGATTTCCACCTACTACAAGTTTACATTTGGCCAGTGTGTGTGTGTGTGTGTGTGTGTGTGTGTGTGTGTGTGTGTGTGTGTGTGTGTGTGTGTGTGTGTGTGTGTGTGTGTGTGTGTGTGTGTGTGTGTGTGTGAGCTGCCTACCTCCTTCTGGTCCAGCTGGAGGGAGGACTTGATCAGGTCGCGCAGGGCAGTCAGCTGCTTCTTCTCCTCATCCTGAGTTTGTTTGATCTGAGGAACACAAAAAGATGACTAGCTGTGTTTACAGGGGGATGTTTATTGTGCTGATAAAAGTGCCTCGTGTAAATACCAAGACTGAAATGAATTTATCTGCTACAAAATGAACTTATTTTGCTTTTTATTTCGTTTATATGGGAAGTTTCCAGGTGAGTCATGACAGTTGCTGCAGATGTGCTACTTCCCCTTTCGTGAGAACTGCAGGGCTTTAAAACGGCTGCTTCAGGAGAAAGCACAGCAGGACTTTATATAAGAAATGTTGGAGAGCAGTCAGTGTAGGCTCTACCATTCCAAACGTTTTTTATTATGTGTGTAAGATAGCCTTTTCTTTCCTGAAACCTACCGTAAAGCATATCAACAAGACTCTTTTATTTAGTCACTTTCTATAAGGGGTCATTATGCATACACTTCCTTTTTTAACCTCGGACACACAAAAAAGAAAACACACTTCAAGTACACTTTCTAGCTTAAGCAATAATGAATCTGATCAATAAGAGAGGCAAAATATGAAAAATAATTTACATTATAGAGATCAGCTGCCAGCTTCTCAATATACTGCTTCAGCTTATCCGCTGTCTTCAAGCCATCTTGGAAGAAACTGGAGAATAAAAAGGTAAATGTGAATCTCACTGACATCAACATGCACTGAATACATTTGAGAGTCGGTCATTTATGAGAATTACTACTTTGCAAATGTCAGGTGTTAAGACTTTTGGCCACTATAAAGGTCACACAGAGAGAGGGGGGGGGGGAGGGGGGATTGGTGCAGTTTATGTTTAATGTATAGCTGGGCTTGTTCTCGCCTTTGGGTCTTGGCACAGAAATGGTGGCTGTGCGTGTCCACAGCAGATTTGCAGAGGTGCTTAGCACATCCTGAAATCCATCACGGATCTGTCGGCGCGACACACCTCGATGCGGCGCTGTAGCCACAAATCACAGCTAATGACCTCCATCCCTCCATCCCCCTGCCCACCGCTCCTTTCCTCCGCTCATTACTTTCTCCGTCTCATCTCTCCTCTGCTTGTTTGCTTTTAATCTGAGCACTGAGGATCCCACTTGTGTCCTCCCACTCCATCCAGCTCCCACGTCAAGTACAAGGATGTTTAGTAAAAGTGTTTATGCTTCAGGTATAGCTTTTGGCCGTGACAACATTCTACCCACCACCACTGTTGTAAAGGTTTGGGAAATATGGACCCTAATAAGAATAATGTTCATTAAGAAGAGGAACATTTTCTCTAATAAGCAGAGAAAGTACTCTACTGGAAATGCCAGTACGGCTAACCGCCTTGCAACTTCCTGGTTAACCTTCTTCTATTGCTGCGCTTATGATGATCTCATTTCATTATTCTGGTGAGGAGTCAATGGCTCACTTTTCATTTAAGCCTCACAGACC
The DNA here is from genome assembly GCF_000735185.1 of Notothenia coriiceps. Classification (NCBI taxonomy): domain Eukaryota; kingdom Metazoa; phylum Chordata; class Actinopteri; order Perciformes; family Nototheniidae; genus Notothenia; species Notothenia coriiceps. The sequence continues at coordinate 412,976 of NW_011356228.1, forward strand.
GCCATTGCACAGTCCATTCATTATGAGGCAGTTGAGCATATCTAGGAAGCTGTTGTTTCATAATTAGAATTGAATTCTTGCATCCAAAAACCTACGTAATTCACTACATACCTAATTTGACATCATATAGTACTAATGTTGGGATGTTATTTAGAGAAGAACCAATGTATTTTCTGAAAGTGTCCGTGCTTCCTTGGGCCAATACTATTTTCAGTTAATTGCCGCCCTCAATTTGTTAAATGAAGAGCATCTGACGTGGAAAATAAACACAAACAGTTTTCTGGCTGTGAGCAGTCACTCCTCCCTGAGGTTCACATCGATTGCTTTTTTTGCCGCTAATCCGTCACCGCTGCTCCTTTTTTCAATCGATCAAGGCCCAGGTTGAATAGATTACATTGGGAAGTATATTGTTTTGTCCTGGTGTTATGACAGGACCTAGCAACTGCGCGAGAAGATTTGTCGTTCTGTCAAAAGGCGTCGTGAGCTGCGGTTCTGGCACAGAGAGCGCCCACTTATTTACCCACCAAACCCCACAGCTATCAGAACGTATCTGGATGATGACCTGTGCATATTTATGAGAGCTATATATACCCACGTGTGCACCCTCAAGGTCTGTGAATCATACAGGAGAAAAGGAAATTGACATCAAGAGCTGCAAAGACGGAGAGAGACACAACCTTTTTCTCTGACACATTTCTAAGGGGGTGTGATGCACACAACAGGGGAGACTCACAGATTCGGGTTCAGGGGGATTAAGGTGGTACTTACTTGCACTGAGCGTGGTAATACTTAATCAGGTTCTGGAGGAGGTCCACTCCTTTCTTGGTCTTGATCTCATTTACTTTGATCAGGTACTGCAAAGGAAAAGAGAAGTGCAGAGTTCAGTCAGGAGTTGAAATTCAGGGTGGGTTGAAATGATTTTTTTCTTGGGTTTAATGAGGCAGAGCTGTTACAGAGAATAAAGATGTTTCTGCCTTGCCATAGACACTGAAGAGTATGAACACTTTGCATTATGATAATCGCGTCTGAGTGCTTTGAGAAAGCTTTGATGTACGAGCCATGACTGCCTTGAAACCGGGAGTGGGGACTTAAGTGGTAGAACACACTTTCAGTACAGGAAAATACCGAACAGTCTGCCCTGATCTAAAAAAAGATTCAAAAAGGATGATATTTGCATCGTAAAAAGAGAGAAAAGCCTCCAGAGGAAGTGCTTTGTAGACGGCATGCTCAGTCTGAGTGTCTGAACATTCACAACAAATCTTCAGGCAAGGCTCCCACAAAACAAACAAATATATAATAATCTGAGTTTATCCTACAGCATGGAGATTTTTGAAAGAGTCAGACCACTTTTAGCTTCACAGCGAGATTTTATCATCCACACAAAAGCTTCCAACATACTGTTTCAATTTGCTCCTTACATCACGTGCGAGGATGCATGTGTACGCATGAGTGCATGTGTATGTGCGTATACGTGTGTATGCATGCATGTGCTGTCCCTTTGTCTGGCTGACAGCGCCCGTTGGATGGGAGATTATCCACATTTTGTCTGCGGCTTCAGTGTTTTCGGAGAGCGCTGCCGCAATGTGCGTGTTCGGACTCTTTTGTGCGAACGAGCAGCATCGCCGTGTCTGAGCAGGACATAATGCAGAGCGCTGAGCCCGGCCTTTCCGCACTCCTTCCCCATCAGCGGGGATGAAAAGGGCGAGAGAGGGAGAGCATCCAGTAATCTGGTGATTGAGTAACATAGAGAGGGAGAGAGCGTGAGAGTGCACGCACACACAGAGAAATGAGGTTAAGTGGGATGAACAGATTGTACCACTGACTGCAGCAACTCGCCCTCACACAGCAGCAACGCTCCGAGTTATTTTCTGATGACTGTTGATTTTAGGAAATGTCTTGATTATTCTGTCTCCTCTTTTTATTGGTTTACAGATAAATCACATAACTCTGTGGATGATGTAACACAAAAATGTTTCGCCTATGAAGTAGGTATTTAATGTGCAATTTGATCATTCCGGTATCAAAGTTGTTCATATTGTAAGGCTGTCATTTCCTATAATGGTAACGTCAAAAGAGAATAGAGAAATGCTTTAACAATTCTTGAATCGTCTTCAAAGAAATTGCTTTGAGACAAAATATCTGCAATTTACTGACATCAATGATTTTGACTGAGCAACATATACGGAAAGCTGGGACTTCATATTTTGAATACAAAGACTCAAATGGTGAATTGAAGTTATTGAAGTAACTGCTTCAGCTCGTATACCTTAGCAAAATAAAGTACATTATCTAGAAAATCAATAAAGTATATGCTAATGGTTAAAGTGCGCAGATATGATGAGGGTGTTTAGCAAACGCAGACAATAAAATCCTTGACTAATAAAAACCTTCTCACATCAAATGCCAAAAAAAATGGTTTAAGTACTAATTATGAATGGCTATATCATTCCAAATGTAACAAAATATATTAAAGAATAACAAGATAGCTATGGCGAAATCATTCTGATGGTTCCTTTATTACATTATATCATATGGCACAATAAGAAACCGCTATCTGAAGAGGTTGGTCAGATCAGAGGCTCAATAGCAATGATTCTTTAAATACAGTAGCAGCTGATGGGATATCTGGCTTTACATTTTTTTAACCTAAACACTGAACTGTACTTGGCTTGAAACACATCATATAGCCTATGTATAGAAATGATTCAATTCTGCTCGCATAAAAGAGCCATTTAAGGATTTTTTAAAACCGCAAAGTCGACTAACCACCATTTATAGAGAGGCTGGTTCAGTATCTAGTGGCCAAAACCACAAAGGCCTTTTGTCTGCTGCTTTCAGCCCGGAACAACCAACATGCACTGTTCACGGGACTCGTGCAGTCTTGTGAGGACAGCAAATCAGCATCATACTGTAAGTCAGCGCACAGACATGAAAAGTTCTGCTGGTCATTAGACATTTTAAATCAAATATGGACATGAGGCAGCCAATGAAAGAGGAAGCCAGGGCTAATACAACGTGGGAGCTACAACCCTGGCATCCAACATCAACTGGAGGCGGACTACAAAAATGTAAAATACACTGAGTGTTGAACAAATATTCTAAAATCATAAAGAGACAGAGAGTCAAAGGGGGACAGATATACAGCAAAGATACAGTGCGGGCTGAACAGCTGCATGCTAGCGTTAATGTAGTTTGAACATGATACGCATATTCTTAGATTCAGTTGGTCCAACATCCTAAAAACATGCTTCTAAAAACGTATGTGTCTATCTGTTTTTTAACAAATGTAGCCTTAATTAACAGGGGTTGAGTTTCAGCCCGCAGCACCTTAGTGAATCTATAGCATATTTACATCATCATTTACATAGCTATATCTACCAAATAGAAGAAATACAGTTGTGTTTGACCATGACAACCAAGAGAGCTTGCAATTGGCATCACGAAAAGGGATACAAATGATTTGGAGATAAGGGTTTCTTATTTGATGCCAGGGTTCATACTGTGACGATTCTAATTAACTTTAATACATTCCCGTTTAAGCCACGCTACTGATGTGGCTCTTTAGCGTTTAGATAACCATATACTGCAAAACTAATGAAATATCAGTAAACTGCAGCTTTACTTTGGGCTAATAATTAACCAGGCGAGTGAAAACATTATATCTGCTAAACATTAGCATGTTAGCATTGGCAGTGTGAGCATGCTAATGTTAGCACTTAGCTCTGTTAGCATGGCTGGAGTTATCTTTTCTTCTGTTGTTTTCTTATCCGTTTCACTTGTTTGATTTTTACCACTTTCTCGAAAACATTCAGATAAACTTGACATCCTTAAAGACCTGTTCTGCGGCAGACTACAAAGTGTGAACACAGGTGGGAAATATGAGCAAAAGGAACAAAAGTGTTTTACATTTTTGGTAAGGGCTCTATACAGTATACTGTGCAGGACACACGTACTGTTAGAGGAGGGCAGCTCAGCGTTAGAGGAGGGCAGCTCAGCATGGGAGGCCACAAAAGGACTGCAGCAAGTTCTGTTGTGAATAATTCACACAACCAGCAGCAGTGCACCGGCATCGGCCCATTATGTAATTTGAGTCAAAAATCCTAACAGGATAAAACAGTGAACAAGGCGTAGGCGTCACCACCCACGACTAGAGAGGATTTTTGGCAAAGGAAAGTGAGATATAACAGTTTGTTCTGAGTCTCTTGAGCACATAAAGAACTCACATTTGTTTTACACTTAATTCTAGCAGTCGGATTTCTTTAAGTGTTAGTCTTTGAGCGATAAAATGGAAGATAACTCAAACTGTGTCACAACACGCTGGGAAGCAAACAAGTCCACTGAACTTGAAGAACATCTGAAAACGCTTAAATTAATGTCCAACAGTTTTACTTTTTATTATTAGCTGCTCAAATATCAACTCATCACTGGCCATGAGATGTTTAATGTTATATTCAGTCGTGCGTTGCTCATTAATTAATGTATCTTTTGGGGCTGCTGTAATCCCTACATGTGGAGCTGCAGGAATTTTAAAGATATTCTCTAAATTATTCAAATTATCTTGAGAGAAAAAAAGTCAACTGGAGCTTAAGATTCCCTTTAAATGCAGCTGGTACCGAAGACTTTACATACATATACATATATGATTTTAATAAGTGGGTGCTCAAACCAAAAATAGCACTGCGTTGGCGGGTTCAAGTTGCTTCAAAGAAGGACGAACCACATTAAAGAAACGGTTGGATTTGGGTGTCATGAGCCATAATAAAACGGTTATATAATGTCCCCATTCAGTCCAAATAATGCATACAAATACAAAAATAATAATATGAAACGCTTCATTGTGAGGGTGAATTTGTGATTTACAAAGAGACAGCATCATAAAAGAGGATATTTGGACGGATCACAATGCTGTGCTGTGGGGATTTAACCTGTAATGTGGCCCTGGCTAACGGCTGGGTTCCTCTGATGTTTGATGCCGACCAAAAATGTATTTTAACGTAGCTTCATTTCACAACCTACCTCGCACATCTGCAGCTGGAAGAGACGCCGCTCCTTCTCCATCTCCTCGGCGATCTCAGCCCCGGTGATCTCAGTGCGGATCATGCCGTGTTGCTTGGCGTGCTCTCTCTTCTCCTTCTCGATCTTTGTACTGTCACACAGGAGAGGATAATGACTATTCTTGTATATTTTTACATCATCAGTGTAGGTTTGTGTATGCAATATCTTCTGGCGGACGCAAACAATACTGCTGCATTAGAAACCCTGTTTGATTCATTATTCATCTTTAATGAGCAAAAGTGCAACTTTAATTATCCACTTACAACTTGGCCTCGTAGTCTTTCCATGCCTTGTCGAAGGGCTTCTTAATGTCCTGCGGGAACAAAGGAGGACAAGCATCAGCAAACAGAGAGGTCACCGTGGGGACGGAGTTATTCGCAGAGTTGGATCACTACCAGAATTCCAACAAATGCCTCCCTCCGCTCATTTTATTTATGCTCTGGACGTCTGGCGAGCGACCGCACCCCTCCTTGTACCCCAAACAACAACGGTTCATGACCCAGTTACTCGCCACCCGCCTCAAGCAAAACTCAAAGACAGTGTTTACTCTCTGGGAGATTTACAGTGGGAGCTTTTAAACAGAGCACTCTCCCCCGTGTCCATGGCCTCTTCTCGCTTACACTCAACTTACAGTGGTTAAAAGAGAGATCTGCTGACGAGGCGTTTATTTTTTCCCTGCCTTTGCCGTGAGAGGAGCGGGGGAGGGAAGAAAAAAATGTCAAGAAGAGAAAATGTTTTACAGTAAACCTTACCCCTTTCACGCCTTTCAGATCGCCCTTCAGCAGCGAGTCCAGAGTGAAGATGACATTGTGGCTGAGGCTCTGGAGCTTTGAGTACACACACATTTATAATTACAGTTAGAATGTAGCTGTTGCCACAATAAATCACAGATAACATCACACAGGCTGGACTCATCTCACAAACAAGTATTGTCTGTGTTGCTCGATATAATTCATTACTCCAGAGATCCATTGTTTTGTTTATAAAAAAACATCAATGATCCACATGGTTACACTGGGTGACATGTCATTTGATTCATTGGTAATATAAAATATTGATTAGTGCAGCTTTATGGGTCTGAGTAACGTAGACACGGAATGGCAGTTGTTAAGTACAGAAAGGTGGATTGTTCAAATTGTTGTCTTTTGAGGAGAAAAATCAAGCCGGCCTTATCCTTTAACCCACAATGCATCATTGACACATTCTGCATACGGCTGACTGAAGTCATCGGCAACATAATGGCAAAAGTGCAAGTTAGTCTATTGAAGAATTAGCATGTTGCCAAGTACTTGGGTTGCTCAGCAGCTCTAACCATTAGGATCAGGAAGGTCATTTACAACAGTACGAAGCATTTAAGTCCCTGTTGTTGTTAGCCAAGTCCGCACAGACACACGGTCAAGGAAGTAAACAACCCCTAATGGGGGCTAATGTGCTTCTTAAGTGCCCGTCTTGCATATGTCCAACGTCAGGATCAATCCACTACTGGCCGGCTGCCGGTGTGCATCCTGGAAGCGGGTCTTTTAGTGCAGCATTATCAAAAAAAGGGGGGAATTTCCATTGATAAAGCCAAGGCCAAATGCATCTATAAAATCCTTACATTTAAGCCGATAACACATGTAGAACATCTAGGACAAGCACAATTCATCAATTCTCATTTGCAGCGTTCGCACATACCAGCAGCCTTAGGGGCGTAGATATTGAAGTGTAAAAAAGTCACTCAATAAAACACTCAAAATAGAAACTAGGGGAAAACTAAGAGTAGGGATCATTTCACTTTGCAGGTATGAAAGTAGCGCCAACTGGTGGATGATTTAGGAACGTTTAAGGACACACACAGTTGTTCCTGGTGCTGCCGAGTGTATTCATGGAGTCTAATCTCGCTGTCAGCCACACAGGAAGAGAGGGAGAGAGCGGCGACTGGCTCTTCTTCTAACAACAATCACTCACAGAGGATTCAAACAGGACACATTATTCAACAGAAACGTCAGGGGAAATCCACGGCAGGAAGATAAGAGCTGCGAGTGGGGGAAATAACACAAAGCTCGGGGGGTGGATACAGCCGCAGTCAGCTATACCGTCCAAACGAGATGACAGCACTCACTGTGTAGGCACATTTTACAGTTTTGAGTGTGGAGACTGATGAACCTTTATTCTGTGAGGAATCAGCATTAATAACCTCTTGACCTTCCCCACTACTAGCCTCATCTCTACTCTAATCCTAATCTTAACACCAAATCCTAAACCACTTAGAAGTAGAGACAGAAACTCTCTTCAGAAAGTATTCTTCTTTCTATCCATGTAAGGAGAAGCACACATAGAGCTCTCTGAAACATTTGACTGACATTACGTTGGACTCACCAGGTTCTTCAGCAGGGCAGACAGCTCCTTGGTGAGGGAGGAGAACTTGACAAAAGCCGTACCCAGGTCGGGGTTTTCCCGGCTGATGAAGTTGCTGCCAAATTTATCCAGAGCCTGAGTGTAGTTCTCTTCATTCTGGACGTGGTCTGTGTGGGAAACAGAGGAGAAGGTTCAACCACTGGTCAGTTAACTGCCCAGAAGTCTGGCTGATGATTAGCATGGTTAGCATGTGTACAGGGAAGGAAGTGGACGATAGCATTTGCATGTCTTGATGGTGGTTAGCTGCAGGTGCAACGCTCACAAAGGTAATGGTTGGCTGGGTGTCAAACCTCAGCACTTTGTATTACCAACCGAAATGTGTCCGCAGATCTGAATATTAAAAACTGTCAAGTACAAAAAGATGGCCGGTGTTCTTATCACATAGTGTCTGTTTTACATTTGAATACAGATAGTTTGCTGGTGAAGTTGACTCCGTGGGTCACAGCTCTTAAAAGAATATCCAAACGGTTTGATATATGTTACAACAAGAATATAAGTTAAAGACAATTGAAGAAAAAGGGCTAAGAACAAAAAAGGAAATCAGTGAAATGCCATTCTTTGTTCGAAAAAAGCAACACAGGAAAACACCTGGAGGAAAAAAGCTTATAAATCTTCTAACATCTACTTGTGATGTTCATAATAATGGCAGAAATATTCAACACATCCTTCCAATGGAAAGGTCCTTCATCAGTGCACCAACTTAAGTAATACAATAACACGTGACCTTCACCAGGAATTTCTGATCAGTGCTGCTCCACAGAGACTGCGTTTTATAAATGTTGACTATATTTAGTCGTGCTGATACGCAGGAAATGTCAGCATAACGAGACGTGTGGTTTTCTGTGAGCGGCAGCTGGAGGCATCAGTCAAACAGCAGCATCATCTGTCCTTGTGATGGATGGGGAGGGGCTGCAGGGGGAGTGATGTTCACGCGGTTGCCAAGTCTGAGGAAGAGTCCTGAGAGGGAGGTCAGGTGAGAGTAACACCCTGCAGAGCTCCTTCCTGCAGCAGCCATTTTGATCTTTTGGCATACTGAAATTCAAAAACCTAGTTTGTTTGGCATGTATGGGCCAAGAAAATACTGAATGTATATGTGAGGATTCAGTATTTGTGTGTGTGAATGTTATTCCTGGAATCAAACCAAATCTTTGACACTATTTATGGTCTGCTCCAGCCATTTAATGTGTTTACTAGCAGCAATTAGCTCTCTTTATAGTAGGTTTTATTAGCTGTGGTGGCTATGCTAGCTAGCTTTGGTAGATGGTGTTAGCATATACTTGCCCACACATTCCACGTGCCTTTATTTATATATATTTGTAATAGAAATCAATCATATTAAGTTCTATTTCTCATATATATGTGGTTGTTGTGTCTCCATATAAACCATAACTGATATTTTAAAGATTACAAAATGTTGTTTTTCTCAGATTCTAACCATTTCTTACATTTGCAGGTGGCAAAAACATCCCATTCTTATTTCTATTTTGAGATCATATACAGTTTTTTTTTGCTCAACACCACTAGGTTTAGCCAAAGCCACTAACTATTGAAGCAAGTGGCTTGAACTAAGACATTTGACTTGAGTTGTTCCACTTGTTATGAGGCTTTTAGAGTTTCTCATACAAAGAGTCACACTGGCAGTAAGGTAGTCTGTCTTTTCTCTGGAGGGCAACCACACTTTATTTGGTAGACACGCAGCTGAAACTGTCAATTTAAAGGGTGGAGACTGCTCTCAAAAGTATTCTGTGGAAAATTACTGAGGATCCGTGCCACAGCAACGAGCAAAACAAACTCAGGTGTCGGATTCTGGGACAGCCTGAAAACACAAAACGCCATCTGTTCCACAAAAGGCAATGTCCCGGACAACAACGAAAAAAGCATTTGTATTAAATATATCTTAGAGATCCTGGGTTATCCTCTGGGGGTTTTCTTTGGAAAGGGTTATGAGTACGTAACCAACCATCAGCTAAAGCATGCTAAGGCCTGGTATATTTAGAACAGACAGTCTCACCTTGTCCTGAATTGTAGATGGCCTTCACTGATTTCTTCACCTTCTGCAGAGATGTTCGATCCTGGTCCAACGCCTGAGAAAAAAAAGGAGAGGAAGCTTTTAAAAATCTATTCATCCTTGAAGAACATATTGAAGACATTAATATCAAAGGACGTCAGGGATAATGGGGATTTAATGCTACAGCAAACTTGAAGAATTTAGAGCATTAACACAATATTTGCTCAGTAATTCAAACCATTCATATTCAGTAAAGCTAAGAAACAGTGTTTGACCTGAATATGGCATTTTTATTATTTCAATTCTAACAGCTGGAGCAAAGCCTTTGTGCTCAAAGCTAAATAAATAAGCAGGTTCTCTAATTGTTTAGGATATTTATTAGGATAATTACTCATAATGAAACATATTAATGCTAGAAAAGTAAACACAGTCAGTGACCTATTGTTACTGTGAGTTATCCGTCTCACTTTATTGTAATTTTTTAGAGATTAATGTTCCGGGTTCAGCACCCAAAGCGCATAGGAGTTGAAATAATGACCAATATAAATAGAAAACCACTTCCAAAGACGCCATAGATCATAACACTGGTGGTAACTCATTTAGCGAAGATTCATATCTATATTTAGAGAAAATCCTGCAACGCTATTTAAGACAAAGCCATTCTAGGTTGACCCTTGAACTGATTTACCGCTCGCTTAAAACTGCTTCACGCACAAGGAAAATTCATCATCATAAACATCATCCACATAAAGAAAGACTCAGCATGTGCCCGTATTCGCTCAGCTTACTCCCTGCAAGAGAATAACTCAACTACATCTGAAGTTACAACACATTCAAACACATTATGATTTGTGCCCTGAAAGCTAAACACAGTACATTTCACTCGAGGAAGACATGTGACATTTTTAATTAGCAGATATTCTTACAATTGCATTTAGATTTTTAAGCCATTTTTTTTCTTTTTCAACCAGTCTTATAATAATCTTTCATTTTTATTCAAATACTGTTTTCTTCTCATAACCTCATCTGTAAGCATTTGTTAATGTTGTTCTAAGTTTGAGCTTTTTTGCTGTTTTTATTGCCTTTTTCAATGAATATATTTTACGATGATATTATTATATGTTAATAACAAAGGAATAATTTGCAATCTGCAGATATAATGCGCTCTTATTTGTGAATATGGTACATTGTTGTTGACACATTTATTAAAACATGTGGATAATAGACTGTCTGATACTTTCAATCACTTGATTACATGTTTGGCAATTGTTTAATTTAAACCACATTTAAACCTTAAAAAGTGTGATCAGATTAACTGCTATTTTTATTTTTTTATTTTCAGTAAAGGAAACAATTTGAACTCTTGGTAAGAAATGTTTACTTAATTTGACTTTGAGGACATTCTGAATGCATACATGAAAGTACATTATGCCTGCATGGATACAAAATCCCAATGCATTTGTCCACAAGCACGATATGTCCAATAAGTGATAAAACTCTATTATTCCACAACACCTTCCCTGTTATTCTCTTTACAGCAGTTATTTACCATCCCTTTTTCACAGAGTGTCATCTGTAACCACCGTGTGATGAAATAGAAGGAGGATGTTTCTTTGTTGGGATTATTGAAGTTAAATGCTACAGGACGCTCCGATCTGCCTCATGAATGGAGAATGCAGCAAAATTGAGGTCAAGCATTTATTCCTGCTGCGTGCTCAACAACCACTGCAACAACAAGGAAACCACCTGTCATACAAAACGCTGTCTGTCTGTGTGACGTTTATTATTATTTTATATTGAGCAGAGACCATCGGGAGATGCTTCAGAAACTCAGTAAAACACAAACGCACCGGAATGACTTTCCACTAAATGATTTAAAATGTGAGCTGGTATTGGTAGACATCACACTAATTGGTCCTGACAGTACAATGATTTCATATGCAGACCATCCTAACCAGAGGGAATGGAAGCATTACTGCCATGTTTGCTTGTAATGGATGATAAACACCAGCAAACACACCATTACATCAAGGTCAGGCGGTTAAGAACAAAAGCGCACACACTCAACAGAAGGCTAATTACTTTTTGCACATTAATTAAGGCTTCTCCAGTCTGCCCTGGACAGCTTTACATGGCTCTTCCCCAATTATGGCAGCAGTAGATTGCCCGCTGCAGGGCCCTTTCTGCCGGGGGCCAGACCCTTTGATCCCCCTGGATATGGGAACTCTGCTGCCCAACACAACCCCTCATTATTAAGTTGTGTTTGGCTAAACAGTGGCAAGGCAAGCTTGTGCATGTTTGTAGTACCATTATCTTGGCCAAAATGGGTTTTCTCTCAATAATCACTATAATTAAAATCTTCAAAGAGCATAAAAACATACTTAATAGATTACAAAGCTCAGGTTGCTCATCCCGAAAACATGGGAAGCGAAGTGGTTATCTTGGGTTTTCAAAGATCAAATACAATTCGAAGACGTCACCATGAGGTTCCTTGTAACTGTGAGAGATAGTTTCAATTATTAATAGACTAAAACGTGAATTATTTAAAGCAAATAAAACATAAATCCGCAGACTTCTTTTCATATAGCAGCGAATCCAGCTAAATGATTGGATACGTTCTGCATTAGATCCCCATAGCAGCCGACACATTTACTAACAAGCTGCGTCACTCGCTCTTTCCGCAACACACCAAACCCGCCCCCCCCCCCCCTCGTCACTCAGTAGTCAGTCTTCATTGAAACGTCTTCAAAGTCAATCTGTGATTATTCAGAGGCTGCAGTGCCGTGTGCTGATTAGGATGAAGAGCACGAACAAGAGGCTGAGCAGGCTGCCTGGCGTTGTGGTGCTCATGTTGAGAGCAGCTGGCACCGCCACCCAAGGGGTCACCCATAATCCACTCTGTCTGTTTTTGTAATTACATATTCAGCAGTAATATAACAGCCTTTACAGATTCACTTCTTTAGCTGTTTTGTTATTTGGATTTATGGTGAGATTGTCCATACGAATCTGATTAAAGAAATGCTTTGTGCTGTTTATGTTGTATACAAAGACAGAAGACTCATTCATACATTGGCCAGTACTCTTTAAATGGTAAATGATACCAATGTATCTTGAAGATAGGGTTTGTTAAAGCTCTTATCCTTCATATTTTTAGTGGGATAAAAAGAATCAATGAAATAGCACTGTCTTGGCACACATGCTTTACAAACCCCTTGGCAACAGGAAAGAATGCATCCAAACTCAGCTCTCCAAAAGGCAGACAACTATTGAATATATTTAAATTGTATCTGTCTGCCAGGAACCAATGGCAAGCTCCCAATCAACCCGGGGGGATTTGAAAGTGTGACAATGCCAAAACATCTGCGCTCGTTTGTCCAAGTGACGCATGCAAACGATTTATTTAGAGAAAAAAAACAAGGGATAAAATAAGTTTTGTTATTCCACTGAGAAATATCTATCATGAAGAACCATGTGTGCTCTGAAAGTCAACATGTCAGTGTCAGAATGCTTTTAAGTAGAAGTCTGTCAGAAACGGAGCCAAGGAGGTCAAGGGCCAGCTTATAGGAGGTGAAGGGCGGTGGTGGCGCATGGTTTCTCAGAAGGAACAGATTTTATACCCAGCGTGAGCTCCGAAAGTTTGTCAAATGTATGACGGTCAAATTCAGGAGGCAGGAAAAGCTCTTTAATACTGTTCAAACATGGTTTTTTTAAGTGAAATATTCACTTCTTAAAGCACACAAAGGCAATCATTAAAACATTGAGAGCTTTGATTAGGCTGGGTGGACTGATGCCTCAGAGTATTGAGTGCTGTTTTTTGGTATTGATTGTAAGGTCAATAAGGTTGACACCAAATACATAGATCCATCTGACATGAGATTGGATGATGTAAGATTATCAGTTGGTGGTTTAAAAAAGCAATCAAATAGTCAATAACTCAACATTATTGTTTTGTTCAACAGTATAAATAACCAAAAGTAAATGCATCACTTTATATTCTAAAGGCTGGAAAGCAGGGAAGTTTTTATAGTTCAGCTTTTTTTTTTTTAAATGACTGCTGCAATTGATGCAGGTTTAGATAAATATCAGTTGAAGAGCACTTGGCACCCACAAACCACTTCATCGTCAACAAATATCTTCAATGAAAGCAGACTGATTGAGGACAAAGAGTGGGGGGGAAATCACCATCCTTTTATGCAAAACCTGGCACATGATTGCTAAAGATGGGAAATATAACAAAACAGTATAGTCTTAGTCCATGAATCCAACAGAGATGTGCCAAAAACCGACAAACATTGGGAGCGTGCAGCTAACATCTTGGTGTTCTGGGCGTTTGGTCAGACAAACCAAGCCATTCCCAAGAGTCCGTTTGTTATTTCAAAGTTAAAATAGAAATAACCCTTGAAAGAACCCATATGACCAAAGGGGTTAATAGGGCTGACTTCCTGGTTCCCAAACAACCGCACCTAGTCATGCCGTTGAGGTTGAATCCTTGGGGGAGATTGGTGGTTGAAGTGACTGGGCATGACTGACTGGAGGCCGTCTCAGCTTCACGCTTCCTGCCCCGGGCCTTATCCTCACTCAGCAGCACTGCCGTTTCCCCTGCAGCCGTCCTTTGACAGGAAGCAGGAAGCGGCCAGGCTTGTCGGTGTCCTGTCCCGGGTCGTCAGCATTCCGTCTAATGACACTAACTGCTCTCCGCTGACAGCTGGAGAGTAAAACAAAAGACGCTTTCTGGGTGTTTTTCTTCGTCTGCTGATCCACTCTTAAGACTCCTGCTCTGTCCCTTTCATGGCCCGTTAGTCGTCTTTCTCATTTCCTTTCTGAACTCATCCTTCCCACTTCGGCATTTGGCATCGCACTGTCGCTGTGGTTGTACGGTAACCTTGGAGATGTGGTGTGGCCGTGTCACACGTCAGCTCAACATTCTTCATCGTGGAGATTTTGGGAAGCTCTGACTAACTCTGCTCTCTGTTTGTCAGCAGAACTGAACTATGCCACTGTGGCAGATTTTACTTTTCACCCAGATAAGATCAGAGACCCAAGCTCTCCGAATTGCTGTTAAGCTGATTAATTCCCAGAAGAAGAAACGGGAATGTGTGTTTGATTCCTGTTTCACTCAGTCACATCCTTTCTGACTCAAAGCTAAACTGAAAGATACACTTGAATACAGAAAATGTTCACATACTGAACATTACAGCAATAATGGCTTTTCACGTTCTGTTAATATGAACAAGTCAAAGAGGATATCACTGTCTGTCGAGTCTATGTGTCTGTCTGTTGAGTCTATGTGGCATGAGTCAAGCAGGAAGGGCGGGGAGCTGCTTTCATTGGCAGGACACAAATGCACATCCTTTTTTTCTGGGTCTGCAGCAGGAGAGGCCTTCAGATTTCCAAGTGGAATGGGAAAAATGAGAGGATGTAACATTTTCAAAAGCAGCTGAGGTAGGATGGCCTATTTTTCGACACAAACACAGAAACACGGAAATACTGAAAGAGAGCGATTGACTGCCAGTGGTTTTGGTTAAGAGGTGTATCAGAACGACCACATGACTAATGTAGTGCATCTGAAATGGATAATAAAAACGAGAAGTATGAATGACACTTCGTCTTATTCATGGTTTTCAAATGAATGAGGATCCCAAATTTGTATCAACATGAAACCTACTTTAGATTAACCATCGCAGCTGTCTTTTTTTAAACTGGGATTAGTATATAACTATAGTTCTTCTTTATAGTGGGAAATAAGAACATTTTGGATGCCATCTAGCAACTTTTTAGTACAAGGAGCTGCAAAACTAACATTATACCTTGTCATTGTCATACCCCTCGTGTTTGATTTTTGTTTAAGTCATTGGCAAGATGCTTTATCATGAGGTATTCTGTTAATCAATGAGACTAAGAGTCAAATTATAACTTCAAATGACATGCAATAGCTTAGATGGTTAGGATATTTCAGTCTGGATAAAGTATCTGACAGACTGACCGACCGACAGCTAGCCCAAAATGATAAGGATTTCAGTTATTACAAAAAAGTAGCTGCAGAGCAATTCATGCCATCATTTGATTTTCACCAAAAGGCTTTGAAATAGCACTGCCTGAGTGCATTAGATCTGATACCTTGTATAATATTACCCCTGGCCTGTACGTTCAAATATCAGCTTATCATGATAGCAACACTTCCTGTATTGCTCAGCCTACTTAAGAGTCAGATTTTCCAGCATGCAGCTCGTTGATGCATCGCTTTTTGCAGCCAACTCAATTCTCATTTGTGGCAACCTCCCATTAGCACTTCAATGTCCCACAAGGAAGTCCAAACCACAATGAAATGTCAACAGTCCCTGCTCTGCACAGTATCACCAAGTGATGTTACTTTGACTACGAATAAAATACATTTACAGCGGGGATACAACAATCTCAGGAAAATATTACTCACACGCTGAGTCACTGGGTAAGATATCTGCTCTAATTGATTTATATCTAATGCATAAATCCTGACTTGCTAATGTTATTGGCCTCTAAGAACGTCAATACTAGTCAGAGATTACTCCATAACGTATTGCTGCTATTAGCATGCAGATTTCTGATAGAGAAATGAACTGCTCAGCTGTGTGCTTCCTGTGCTGAGTGTAGTGCGGCCACACGGTGGATGAAGCCAAGTCGCCGAGCTGCTAAGACGCCGTCTCTTTGCCGCAGATCTCACAGGAACTGACACGCATGCGTGCAGCCGGCGAAAATCCAAGCCGAGCATGCAGCAGCGTTACATTCACACTTCATTTGGTGGCTTCCCTCTGCGATGCTTGCTCTCTCTTTCTCTCACTCTCAGCGCACTACTTTTTTTTTGTTCTTCGAGCAATGTGCATGTTTTCTCTATCCCACCCACACACCGCTGCATTAGACTGCACTCACCAAACGTACCATTAAAAAAAAGCTGCATACCTTTATCTGTATTGTGTCTACCAGTCAGGAAGTCATTATTCATGTGAAGCAGCTGCTATTAACAGGGGAATAGTGGGAGGAATTGCAGCTGATGATTACAAAAATGACAACTGGCATCCTGTTTCTCATTGTGTTTGATATGCCACAGAAAAACAAAAAGAGTAAACAGGTTGTTTCCTGAAGAAAAAACATTACAACTCAGGAAACATATTTCTAGTCAGGGTTGGAGGAACAATTATAAATGGTTGTGGATTTTGGCTTCAAATGTATCCTTTATTCCTAGAAATGCCAATAATTACAAACAGAGATGCAACCAAAGCTATATGGAGGACCTATCAACCTGCAGGTTATTTCTTTTTATTTCAACATATTTTCATTTGGCATACAACAAGCTAGAATAATGTCCAAAGTAACATCCTTACCAACAAACATTTGAATGCCCAATCAAGTTATTCGGTTGACAGCTAATCCTCCCAATTGAGACGATGAGGCAAAACCTTGGTAATTTATAGAGAATACTTTGTTGCTTTGAGTGTTTGAGTATTGATCATTCATCACATTTCTACAATACGACACTAGAACAGCTGGAAAAAGACCAACTAACAAAACAGCACTGCGTAGGTTGATGAAAGATAACCTAAAATAAACTACTCCAAGCTTTTATCTTAAATCTTTCACTTATCACTGATCGGCTGATAAGCCTGCCAGCTTTGCTACCTAACCCTCCAGCAACTCACATTGTAAAGGCACTTTAGGGCAATCTGCCAAAGAATTTGCTCCCTTGATAAACACGCGCAATCTAAAGAAAAGTTATTTTTCTAGCCTCTGAGTAACACTCCTGCTCAACCGCTCGGTCATGATTCCCTGGCCAAAGTCACAGCCTCTTCAGAGCTTTACAGCATTCCTTGAAGTTTGTCTGCAGACCAGTCTCGAATTTCACACTTTATTGGACTCTGCTGGGTGAGCGAGCAGCTATTCCAAAACCACAGGTGTATCCACTCCCACAGGCCATTTGGACGCTCGCATATTTTAAGCAACTAGACACACAGAGGAACTGAAGTAAGGCGTAACTTCTTAATGCACATTTCCACTTGGATTTCCCCATGTGAGTACTTTCAGCGAGTGGAGCTCTGACAGCTGCTGTTATGATGTGGAAAAGGAAGTGATGTTAGACTTTTCACTGACTTTAAATGGACTTGTCTTGAAGGCCTGTCAATGCCTTTCCTGCAGGCTTGAATGCACTTGGCTGTGCTGGAAAAGGTTGTATACAAATTCGACACTGAAGAGATCTATCAATTGTTCAGCTGCAGCACACACACACACACACACACACACACACACACACACACACACACACACACACACACACACACACACACACACACACACACACACACACACACACACACACACACACACACACACACACACACACACACACACACACACACACACACACACACACACACACACACACACACACACACACACACACACTCCAGGGCCAAACACCACCAAAGAGCACAGACAGACAAGAGATGCACTGTTTACCCCCCAGGCCACAATAAGATGTCACGGGACAACCGTGTCTCCTGGTTCTGCAGGGCAGTCAACAATGTTAGAATCAAAGAAGAAGAGCAAAAAAAATGCTAAGTATTGAACTGAGGAGAGACCAATCTATGCTAACAAATCTCACAATGAAAATGCTAACATGTTTAGCAGGTATAATGTTTACCATGTTCACCATCTTTGTTCAGGGTGTTAATAAGCGTAATTTATGTCTTAGCATTTAACACAAAGTACACCTGAGTCTGATGGTAATGTCATTAGTTTGCTGATTTTTCTATTATAAACCAAAGTTATAAACAAACTGAAATGTTGACCAGAGTGTGCTAAATAAAGGAAGGTATTTCCGTTCTTCCTGAGGCGTGTGTACCAAATATCTTAGCAATCCATCCAATAGATGTCCAGATACATCAGTCGAGCGACAAATGTCAGCTGGTGGTGCTAAAGGTCAAGTCAGGGGAAAGTCAGCAGGATGAATCCTCTAAAAGTCATGAATGTCTGGATCAAATATTGTAGGAATCCATCTTATAGTTGTTGAGATCTTTTCAGTCCATCAGGTGGACTGATTGACCTTCATTGTCTGACTTATTGGGTAGCCCAAATGCTAGCATGACATGCTAAGTTGTTAAATACAATAATTACCTACAAGGTTCAATATGTACCTGAAACATACAAGTTTTTCTGTTTTTGTAAAGGAAGTAGCATTTGTTTATTTTGAAAGACAGAATATTTACATAAATTGATGAAAATAATCAAAAGTTGTAGTAGCCCAAGTCAGCCATCTTTATAAAGCGGACAATATTGTATAAGATATAATGTAAATGTATCCCAGTTGTTAGCTACATTGATGCACAAAGAGTTTTTCCATGAGAGATTAAAATGGCTGTCGATGGAGCAAGACTTAAACACCATCTATCCGTGTGAGGTAGGGTGCAAACAGATGTGAACACTGGCCCCCTCTTCCTCGCCTAAATCTGGGGTAGAGCAGGCGGATCAGAGTGCCGGGGCAGAGTCTGGTCCGGGGCTAATCCGCTGCCGGCTAATAGCCCTTGATGATATACGCAGTGCAGCTGTGGCAGGAAGGTAGGCCAACAGCTGTGGCCCACAGACCGATTATCAGATTTCAGCCACAGACGGCAAACAAGCCGACAAACAAGCAACACAACAGAGTCTCCCCTCCTGCTGTGGGAGACAGAACGAATTAGAAAATGGCTCGGAGGTTTGTTGGTATTTATAGAGGAACAATCAAAGGAACATTCCCTTGGATGCTGCTTTATTAAAATTAAATAACACTCCCGTACGGTGCCGTAGCTGTCAGTTATGCCTTTTTCCTGTGCAGACTGTAATTATAAGCAGCTATTGTTCCAACAGTTCATGTCAGCATCCTAGTTATTTCCCAATAGGAAAATATTGGGAATTTCACACAGCAGCAATACAGCATCTCCTTGGTGGAGGTAAACACAACTAAGTCAAAATGGCAGACAAGCATCCATTAGTGGCGGCTAAAATACTACCATAACACCAAATAAAAACATCCAATTAAGGCTTAATTTACACTTATGTTATGTGGCTACAAGGCTATTTAAGTGATAACCATTTTTGAAATAATGACAGAATGGGGGATTTTCCACTTCTTTACATTCTGACGACATAGCGAGTTTAAGGCCAAAGGCTATGTGGTACAGTTGCTATGCTAATGGCCTAAATAAAGCCCTTTAGCCTGCAATATTATATCAGATGATAAATATTTGCTAGCAAACAAGGAACCCAAACACAGCAGAGGAAATTCTCCCAAAACGTTGGTCCTTTATCTTCTTTTCACTTCTTTGCCTTTTCTCTTTATTTCCGCCTTTAGGTCAATAAGTGACACTTGACCGGCAGTATAAAAGCTCTATTGATAACATGAAGGCAAATCATTTAAGATGAGGAACTACTCAATGTGTATGTTTTTCAGCCCTTCTGACAACAGTAAACCTTTTAAAACAAAAAGCTACCCTACAAAAATATGTTAGCTGTACACCTACATATCTGCGATAGCATTTAGCTAATTATCGTGTCAACAATTCTAACTTAAGAAGCAAGAAATCCATTAAAAGTGTCACTGTGACCTTTGAAACCCCCCTCAGCACTGTAATTGTCAGAAATAAGTTTGAATATCTTTTTAATGACCAGTTTAACTGCATTTTTTTAAAGTGCATTTTAACTGGAACAAGATGTCATGTGAGTAACGGTGCCAAGGGACGAGAAATGCTCCCATTCTCTCACCCCTTATGATTCACTGGGTTTGGTGACATGGGGGACAAATGATGAATAAAAAGCCATAACTTCATTAATAATTGAATCCGACACAGCTGTGCTCCTCAGTTGCAGATGTTGCAGAATAGAGCTTTGAATAGCCAGCACTCGCTTTTGTTATGTAAAGCCAAGTATGATAAAACCCCGCCTCGTTCTTTTGAATTATGGTGCATACAATTCGTAGGTGTTTTCCCGATGAAGACCGGTCAAAGAATCAGCCAATTCTCCAAAGCTTAATGACCAAATATGAAAGAAAGCTAAACATTATCTGTTATGTGTGTAGATGTTGTTACAACTGACTCCCTGGTAGAAGACTAGATGTTAGGAAACATGTGACCAAGCTGAAGCCTCACGTGACAGCGTGTCTTCTGGGAAATGCCCTCAGGTGCTTTCAGACAAACAACCTAAAGCTGGGATAATTAACATTCTAAGTGTTTGGTGATTTGTGGACTTCCAACCATGGTAGATTTCTCTAAACATCCCCTCCGGATGTTTTATCAAATACAAAAGTTTACTTGTTTCTACAGCTTGAGTGTTGAGTTGAGTGTGTTTCATTTTCTCCCGTCCGTTTCAGGGTTTATTTTAGATAATAATGCTTACCCGTGCTCTGGCTGTGATCAATAACTTCTGATTTCCACTATTGATAGCTTTTATTGTGAGAGAATCACACTCATCGGCTATATAAAATGAAATAGTATTATAGGCAATCGACACACAATTCATTTGAAACCTGTGAAATACAAAATGTGTGGTCAAAAGTGAATATTTGCTGCCAAAATAAGTTTGCAATTTGGACAAAACTGGATAAACAAAGACGTCCCATCCTTAGGTTTTGGAGAACTGCTAACGGCCGTGTTTCCCTATCCTCATATCTTGTATAGACGTGACGATTACTTGACTATCCTGAAATGAAAATCGACAGTTTAATCGCAGTCCAAGCTGTTCGGTCTCTGTTGCCTGAGTGGGTGAATAAAAGAGTGATTGACTGATAAAGTGAGGATTCGGCCAAAGCAGAGAACTGAACATGAGACTGAGTTTCTCCCACCTCAAAGTGAACACTCCTCTCATGAAAACCGCGGCGACCTGACCTCATAAATCTATCTTAACACGACTTCTTTGTTTTAAAACCCAAAGCTTCAGTTGGTCTTGCACTTCTTTGCTTTGCTGGCTTTTAAAGCACATTTCCTCCACATTTGTGCATGTATGTTATTGATTGGTCACAATCTGCACAGGACGTCTTTAATTCTTCCAAACTTAGATCCAACTTTTGATTGGAGTGACGCTAACTCAGGTACATTGACATAAATGAACTAAAGCTATAAAAACAATGGTAGAAATGTTAAGTAATTTACTGGAAACAGTTATACAACATTTTTCCCAATCTATAAATTACTCTGTGACGACTTCAAGCAATGATTTTAACTCAAAAATATCGACGCAGTGGTTTGGAATATAACAACTCATTGAGCTTTTTCCAGGTTATCATCTAACTCTGTGATGTGTCTCTGCTACTGAAAAGGCAGTTATATAAAAGTCAAAAATATAAAAAGGTCTCTGCCTATTGCTTATTCATGCTTGAATAGAATGACTGTGAAAAGTCAACATTTCTCTGGTCCAGCCCATGTGATGTGGTGCGAGAGGCATGCTCAAAGGAATGCCACTGCAGTGAGGGTTTCCCTTGTATCGCTGCTATGGCTCTGTGTGGTTTAGAAAAGCAAACCCAGTGACGCAAAGCTCCATCTGTGGGGCAGAGAGGGACACAATGCATGCCCCACGGGGGAATAACAAGTGCTTATAAAGTGCTAATAATAACCTATGGTATATCAAAAAGCAAAAAGCCTTAAGGTAAATAACCTGTGACATTTTCAGGTTTTTCTGGGGGTATTGTGGTATTTATAGTTGGTCTGGGGTATTATGTTTGCTCTACTTACTTCTTTGTTAATAAAAGCTGAGTTTAACAGTGTAACATGAAAGATTTTTTGTTTGTCATTACTATGGGTTGCTGAACTATAGTACACGCTGTAAAGAGCAGAAGAAAATCTGATTAAAGCGAGTATTTTAAGATGATTTTTTGTTATTATTTTTTCAAATAATCCTGTCAGGGAGGGAAAAGCATGAAAACGTTATGTAGTACAACAAATATAAAGAAGTACAAATGAGTAGTAGCAGCCATCTCCAGGACTGCAGGAAGGATCTGTAAATTGTTAACATAAAGCGATACCATTTTGGGAGACAATAAATACTGATGCTGCTTGAATTGTGGCCCAATGTTAATTGGCCAAAAGTATTAGATGTCACAAACTAAATAATCAAACATAATCGTCCAATGTGTAAGAATGTATCAGTTTGTGATGCCAAACGTGTTGATTTGTCCTGAAGGTGGCACTAAAAAAAATTGTATTTTAACAAATATGTAGCCTTTAACAATGATTTGGATCCCTACTATTTGAATATTGCACTAGTCCATATTGCATATTTATAACATTTGCCTTAATTGTTCAGCCCTGGTTAAGATATCTTTCTTTGACACAAACTGGTAGAGAAACCAACTGACCAACAATGTGTCACAACCAAATGTGTTAGGGTTACAGCGCCGAAAATCCAAAGATTGTATTGCAGTTTTCTGAAGTCCTTGGAAAACCAATTGTATGACTTTGAGTTCTTGGAATATGGGAGAACATTAATGAATGGGAATACTTGCAGCTATAATCTCTGCTATATGGATGAACAAAATATGATTATCAACTATAGTCCCTCCAACTTCACCAACAGAAAGTCCAACATTGATTTCTGGGAAATGCAGTGGAAAAAACACCACATCATGACTGCTTAGCACCGAAGATGACACCAAAATAAGAAGCCACACCACAAACCAACAGCGCTGCCACTATGCCGCCACCACACCACACACACACACACACACACACACACACACACACACACACACACACACACACACACACACACACACACACACACACACACACACACACACACACACAATATGATGCTGCAACAAATTTTCTTTCCTTCCTTTTCTTTGCAACTCATGATGACTCAGAGAGCGACTACCCTCCGGTGTGTCAAGTCACCCCCTCAAGTTACAGCATTAAATATTCAAGCCGTACCTTTGCATTATTTACCTTGTCAACATACAGAGGACATTACTTGGAGGAAAAGAAAAGGAATAAATGCTTTAAATTTGGGGAGAGGAGCTCAGTAAAAAAAAAGCCTGGGACACTTTGAACAAACGCCTCCTCAGGCAAAGTGACGCCGAAAGCAGTTTTACTTCAATGCAGCAGGTCTATGATGCAAGTCAGTCCCTACATGTCTACGCAGGGATCAAACAGGGTAGCTAATGTCATTATAAACAGACACTAATCTAACAGTTTTCATGGCTTAATGCTGGCTGCTGATGGTGTCTTCTCTGTCTGATGGGTGTATCCCGGCTTTAGTTTCTCAATATCCTCGCCTCAAAGTTTCAGGGGCATCTTGCCTTTGTTTAAACAGTGAAGAGCATGTTGCTCACTCTATGGTACCAGTGTAATGGTCTTCCATGTCATGTGATCCCTGCAAAAAATTCCAGAGCAGCTACTGAAGCCCAGCGCACATGGCGGCCCTTTCTAACAGATGTTTTTCGTTTGTGGTGCTGCAGTCTCTGGGTTCAGAGGCACAGAGCCAGAGAGGTGATTCATGATGTGAGCCTTTTCCTTGTTACAGTCAGCAGACACAGAGTGTGCTCCGGGTTGAGAATAGACACAGGCCCGGTTCTGTTTTGGTTGCTTTATTACACATATCATGATATATAAAGATGCGAAAGATTGGAGATAGAAGTGATGGATAGCGAGGGCTGGTACTGTAATGGCTGTTTAGAATGTAAAGAGTGGCTTTTTTTTCCTTTACACAAACATATCTGGTTACTGTCCTCCTCTGCTTACATCTGTACAATAAATAAACCATTTAGTTTAGTCACGTTCAATGTTTCTGCTTTACATGACAGATTAAACTAAATACTGTGATCCTGAAGTAATTCATGTCTGCAGCTAAATGCACTTTAAAGTGGGAAATTAGGTCACATTTTGGCTTTCACGGACAACAGTGAAGGTGGGCGCTCCCCTGGTTTGATGCTCCATTTAATCATAGCAGGAAGCATGCCAATGGAGGGTGATGGTGGGGGTGGGGAGGTGGGAAACACACACACATTCACATAGCAACCCACCTGACTGGCCTTATTACACTATCCCTACATGATCAGAGGTGACACAGCAACATCGAGTGTGACTTTGGGGGTGTTTCTGGATCGTTTTAAATATAATTTGGCCCATGTAAAAGTGGGGAATGTCTTTAATCCTGAAACGGTTCAATCCTGATTTGACTGCCAGTGAGTAGAGATTGGTCTTTCTCTATCTGTCACACACTCACACACACTGCCACAGCCTGGCAGCATGTTCTGAAGCTGTGAGTTATGTAATAGTGAACACAGAGAGCTGCAGGCCTGAGTGCACATCTTTCTATTCCTTACACCACCAGAGCCATCCACCCCCTCTATTAGTACTCTACAGCTCTGGCAAGAAAGAGCAGCAGATTCACAAACACACAAGATTATAGTTCACCTACACACACCAGATCTGCATGTGTGGAGGGGGGGAAATGTTGTCAGGAAAAATGCACTTTCACAGAAAAAGCAGCTCAACAGGTGCGGATGTGTAGCATTCTTATGCATTTAAGGAGGTTTTGAAATGCTGTCATGTATCAACAGTTGCATTTTTGGTTATGTAGCCTTGGTTGGTGTTATAACATTCCACCCTGTAAGCCTGTTTTTTTTTTAATTGGATGCATTTTTAATATAATAATATAGTTTATTTGGTTGTTTTGTTAAATCATCAATCATCCACCCATCCATCATGCACACAGCCCGCAGGCAGGCTGACACCGTGGCCTTACCTCCTCCAGCACATTCACGGTGTTCCTGCAGCTCTGCAGTCGGGTGGTGAAGCTGGATGTTGTCGGGGAATTGTAATCCTCTGTTGTCTCCGAGAGGAACTCGGACACGGATATTTGATCCGGCATCCTTTAACGGGGAAAATGCCCACAGCAGGGTCGGCGATGAATTCTCAGGAAGCTTAAACCATGTAAGATTAACTGAAAAAAATGATGAAAAAGCAGAGGTGTGCCGGCGAGCCGATGGAAGGGGAATGTAGATTTTTTTTCTCGCGCAAAACTGTTAAACTATCAGGATGGTTAAGACGTGTCTTCTTCTCCGGTGACTTCTCAAATGACTTCACTGTTCCCCAGGGGCCATGGGAGGAGGGAATTAACTAAATTTCTGCAGGCTCTATCCCCTCGGTGTGTCTATTCCTTGAGTGGATGTCTAAAAGCGACGCATTTATAAATAGTGTCACTCAGCGTCTAACTAAACCTCAGAGGAAAAACCACCGTAAAGAATAGCGGATGCCCTCATTATGCTCTACAGATGTTCAATAAACCGCTTGTCGTCAAAACAGCCCACAGTTACCAGTCTCTTTTTAGAATTTATCATAGTCCATGGTCTTCCGAGGTCGTCTCTAATTGCAGCGGGGTTCGGTCCTCTGTTCTTCGGCCGTAGTTTGTGTTTTTTAACGCTAAAAGCTGCCGCAGACACATTCACTGCCACTCTCTCCTGCTTGGCCGCGCTCGAGCTTCTCAGAGAGCTACAGTCAAGCTGGGTGCACAGAAAGATGGGATTTCCGGTCAAGGTTTTCAGAGTAAAACCATAGGGTGCAGTTTTATTTTATGGCTAGTTCATTTTACGTTGTTATTACATGTAAATTATTAAAATAAATAACTGAACCATAGTTTGTGTTTATATTGATATTTATGTTATCATAAAGTAGAAGCCTCCGGTCAATATATCATTTATGATTTTATTTTGAAAACATAAATACTTATTTTAATGTAGTTTGTTCGCATTGGTGGAAACTTCACTTAACTCCCTCCCACCCACTTCGCCTGGTTGACTCGGTCGAGGAGCCAGTCTGCGCATGCGTGATCTGGAATATGTGACTGCAGGGAGAGCCCCACAGAAAACAACGATTTACAAAAAAAACATTAATGCTTCGTTTGTTTGACTTGTGGCGACACTGAGAAGGCTAGTTACAGACCTGAGTGCCATTTGAGAAATAGATTCAGAAGCCAAACCAAATAGTATTAGTTTGACCTTGCTGCCTTCAAATGCAAGACAATTCAATGTAGGCCTACATGTTTAATATCAAATGTTTTGAAAATCGTTTGGTATGGCTTCTATTTTTTACCGTAGCAATCATGTCAACGACGCAACACTTTGAGAATCACTGCTTTGGCATATCATTTCACCACTGTAGTATTCAGTTTAATGATTTTTTAATGATCTTTTGGGGTTTTGTGTGAAAAGTTTTTTGTTTTTTTTAAAGAATCAAATGAAGCATCACGCTGTTACAGCTCATTACAATATTTTTCCTAGAAAAAATGGGCATTGATTGGTTTAGTTGCATTAGTGTCCCCTACCGTCAGATGAGTACATTCCAATTAAAGTACATTTATGGTCACATGGGGGAAAAATTGTGTTTCTTGGAATTAAGTGGTAGGATATATGTCATACTAGGTGTCCAAATAATAATCGTATGACTCACTGTACTGCCGTTGTCTAAATAGTACTTTTTTTCTGAAATAAATGCATTCTATTAATTAAAAGCCTGATTTTCCCTTCATAGGTTGCTGCCAGACAAACACATACAACACAATGAAATACACATGTAATACAATATGTGTATGTATAAGACAGAAACAGATAGGAAGTATGTAACATAGTAACATGAACTATTTCCTTGTTTAACCAAGTTCACAATGGTGTGTCGTATTACCTACCCATCTCAGAGACAAGACAATGGCCCCCACTCTAAAGCCATAGGTCATGACTCATGACCTTCCCCTTACCAGTTTGTTGTTATATAGTTATATATATACAAATATGTATACTGTAACATCATACTGTATGTAGTGCACTTAAAGAACAGCCTTTAGTGGTTGAACAGTTATAACATTTAATAATATCCCCCATTAATCCAAACATGGAGCACCACCTTGTGGACTCCATTAACATTAAAATCAGTGAAATGTAATCTTCATTCCCAGTGATTCGCAGCGAATTACTATTATTAATATCTAATACTTATAATACCTGTTTTTCTGTTTTTCCTCTGTTTTTAAAACAATAAGGTCATCGAATGATTCTTCTTTATGTGAAATGTATTGTCAGATGCGGTGAAATATTTCATGTTTAATGACTTCCGTTTTACTTTAAAAATACTGACCGGAAGTTCCGTTTTAGATCCTCGCTCTCTTGACATAGCTTATGTTAGCTTTAAGCTAGTGTTGATAAAGTGAGTGGAAGGTTGGAGTAGATTGTAACTGCTGTTTTAGGGAGTTTGACTACATTTGAACAGTCAGAACAAAGGCGAGAGAGTGGTTATTGTCGCGGAGTACCTAGATAGGCTTGTCATATCTCTGAAAAACAGTCTGTGGTGTTAAACTTGTGGCGTGGGAGAAACAGCAACCAGAGTTCAACTGAATGGCCGAGGGCTCCTCAGGTAACTCACTTTCTGTCTTAATAATTCATCCATACAGTCAAAAAACAAGTTCTTACTGCAACAATCTAACAGAATGTCTCGGTAATGCTGGGTTGGCTACTTTAATGTACTTGATAACGGTTGTGTAGTAATTTAGCTAGTGTGATGTAAAGCTAACGAGAGCTAACGTGAACTTTCAGCTAACATAAGCGAGCTGATTTTTCATTTATGATGCGCATTGGATTTTCCAACGGTTGCTAATGTTAGCCTTTCTTATTGGTGTCATCAGGATGATGTAACCGTGAACTTTGAAACGCAACATTACACCTGATCTGAAATACAGTACCAGGAGTTAATAGACATGTGACTATCCTGTCTTGCAGTTGGTGTATTTGTGATTTAGTTACTAATCGGTATTAGCACAACGGCTGACTACATAATTTGCATATGAATAGTAGTAGAATAGTACATCAGCCAAGAAAGGTTAATGAACCCATACCATTATTAAAATATCACATTTGCTTTTATAGTTTTTTGTAAATCATACCAAATATTGTTAATTGTGGTGCTCTCGTATCTTTGGCTCTGCTATAGACTTACAGTTAATGACCTGTGATCAGTTTTTATTCCTTTAATTAAAAAAAATGACTATTTTGATTGCAATTATTATACCCATAGCTGTCACTTTTCTGTTTGCAGAACCACCTGACCTCAATCCAAATGGGGCATCAAATCCAAAACCGTATCAGCAAAAATCCAGAAGAGGCCGGCCCAGATACTGCAATGACAGGAACCTGAATAGTTATGATCCTTCTCAACAATATGGACACTTTGATCAGGGTGTCAAAACCCCATTTAGCCATGATGATTCAAATTATGCGTTGCATCAGCAGCCTCCCTACCACGGAGATGATGGAGCCAGAAGTCGAGGCAGAGGTAGAGGGAGGAGAGATGGGAATAGAAGTCTAAATGAAAATTCTGGTGGCTCCAGTTGGCAAAGACCTGGAGGTGATCATGCCCAGAATAATGGTAACCACAGAGGTGCCGGCGGGCTTCAATCCGGGCCTAATCCCATGGATGGACCTGACCGATCCAGCTGGCGAAGAGAAGATGCGGGCAGGAATTTAGAGCAATCTGCTGAAGACCCAGATGCCCGGGCTAAAAAACCAAGGAAGTTCATCCAGGAGCCAAAAAGAGGACAACAGAATGAAAAGGGCACCCGCTTAAAGGAGAACAACACAGCCATGCAAGGTCAGAGGTCCTACGACCGCAAAGGAGAAAACCTTCCTTCAGACATCAGGGAAAGAAATCAGAGGAGCAGGACAGGTCCGGACTCTCAATACGATGATCATCAGAGGAAACCCACTGAGGCAAGGAGACAAGGACCAATCAAACCACCCAAACCACCATCTCAAGAGGAAACGGGCTCAGAGAGGAGGGCCATTGTCCAAGATGACCCCCGATATGGCAGATCGTCTCAGGATCCGGCTGCCTGTAAAGCTGGCCGAGGCGCAGGGCGACCCGCGCCTCTCCAGGCCAGAGGGGGGAGGAGAACAAATCCTCAGAACCACAGGCCGGGCCAGAGGAGCTGGGACAAGGTGCCAGAGAGCAAGGAGACACAGACAGGTAAATCAATGTGAACTCTGATATGGAAACCAAGGAGTCGGTGATATTGAAATAAAACTAAATCAATCAGATACTAAGGTGATTGTATCAAACTAATTTCTTTAGTGATCTTTGCATAAAGACACTTTTTCTAATAAACCACCTTTGACATAGCATTACATTTGTACCATTAGGCAGCTTCAAAGTTACACAGTCAATTATCTAACACTGTTTGCCAATTCTAAATGCTTTGTACATCATTACCCTGTATTTTATCATAATAATATTTTATATATATTCTTTTGGTTTGAACTAGGGGTTTTGAAATATATCAGTAATGATGCTAACAATGATATTTACAAAAAATATATTTATATATATAGAGAGATATCATTTAAATAATACACATATGATTATATCTTATAAATAATACATTTCTGTTTCACTGGATTTGCTAGTTTTGTATGTTCTGTACAGTTGCTGCCTGACTCTTACTCTTACATCCCCGTATGTAAAGGTAGTTCATTTGCCAGAAAAGGCATAAGAAATATTTGTTTCTATAGACATGTATATATAATGTTAATGGTTATTATTTGGTCCCTAAAACGTATGGTAAAATCTTGATATAGTGACAGTGCGAGTTTGAACAGCGCTCCTCAGCACATCACATTTCTCTGATTGAACTTCCCTCTGGTCTTTCAGGTTTAAAAAGCGAATAATCTAAAGCCCCCTTGCCTCCTCCTGACCCTGTGATCCCTCCCCCCCGCAGGCTGTCTGATTGAGCAGCTGTCTGAGGAGAAGTACGAGTGTATGGTCTGCTGTGACATCATCCGCTGCATGTCGCCGGTGTGGAGCTGCCAGAGCTGCTTCCACGTCTTCCACTTGAACTGCATCAAGAAGTGGGCTCGATCCCCGGCCTCGCAGGCAGACGGTACAACCTCACACAGCAGCTGGATGTTTACTATCAGCAGCACTGACACGCCCTCCTCTCAGTAGGGTTATCTCTGTGAGGCTACAAAACAACAGACCCCAGCATAATCCACTGTAATGTATTATACTGCTGTGGACAATAACTAGGCTCTGTGGCCCCATTCACAAAACAACACGGCTCTCGGGCTTTGACATTCCTGCTGCATCAACTGTTTTAGTTTGCGTTGCAGTTTGAGGCCTGTGTGAATATGTTTCACATACTGTATATGTATTTATACTAAAATAAAATAATCTGCTTTTCAGAATCAAATGAAGGCTGGCGTTGTCCGGCCTGCCAGAATGTTGCCCCGAAACAACCGACCTCCTACACCTGCTTCTGTGGTGAGTAGCTGTTTAATTCATGCAAATACCTATTATAAAGTGTAATATATGAGGTTTCAGGTTATATCATTTCATGTATAAGTTGGTGCTTTTACAGTATTTTTCTCACCTGTTTTTAGTTCCGTGTTGAGCGTGTCTCACTCTTTGTGTTCCACATTTCTTTGGCAGGTAAAGTGACAAACCCTGAGTGGCAGCGCAGTGAGATTCCACACAGCTGTGGTGACATGTGTGGGAAGAAAAGGAGCGGAGCGGACTGCAACCACCCCTGTAACATGTGAGCCTGAAAATGACAGGAAATCAGTGTTTTTTTAGGGTGTTTTCAGGGAGACATTGTGAAAAACCTACGTGTCTATAAATGTCATTGATCAAATATTCTCTAGAAGAGTGTGTTTACCTATATTTTCTCTGTCTCCCTTCAGCTTATGTCATCCTGGACCGTGTCCTCAATGTCCTGCCTCTATAACTAAATCCTGTACCTGTGGGAAGACTAGGTACTCATTCTAATCATGTTTGCTTCTCCCTGTATCTTCGGACATTTCATATCCCATGTGTTACCAAGGAGATTTCTTCCTGTTAGCTGTGGATTTGACCCTATAATATTGACACAATTATATATTTTCAGCCGACCGATGCGCTGTGGACAGGGTGCAGTCCTGCAATGTGACAAGGTGTGCGGAGCCTTTCTTAACTGTGCTAAACACATCTGTAGCCAGGTGTGCCACAGTGGGACGTGCCCACCCTGCCAGCTGCAGGTCCAGCAGGGTGAGTGTTCTGTCTGATCAATCCAATGATCTGAATATTATCCTGCAAATGTCTTTTCATGGTCTTTAATGTTACTTTATTCTTCTTTCTACTTTTCTTTTAGTTTGCTACTGTGGCGTTACCCCTCGTGAAGTCCTGTGTGGCACAGATAAAGATGGGTTCAATGGTTCGGGACATTATTCCTGTCAAAAACAATGTGGAAAGTAAGTCTCACGCCTCAGTGCTAATCATATCCAACCACAGTTTTTGTTCTACTGCCTGACGCTCTCTTCCCTCCATGCAGGATGCTAAACTGTGAAGCTCACCGCTGCCAGCAGGATTGTCACCGCGGTTCGTGCCAGCCGTGCCCGCTCTCCCCCAGCCTGGTGAAGTCGTGCCCCTGCGGACAGACCCCTCTGACCAAACTCCTGGAGCTGGGATACTCCGAGAGACGCAGCTGCTCTGATGCCATCCCCTCCTGTGGAAAGACCTGCAACAAACCCCTGGCCTGTGGCTCCAGCGGTAAGGATAAGGGACAAAGTGTTACTCAAATAGAGGAAGTGCAATGTGAAGACTCTCCCACTGGACTCTAAATCATTTCTCCTCAATTAGTGCGACATGTTAAGAAGGGAAGTGAAGATATCCTCACACAAGATCTGAAACTGACCCGATATAGGATATGAAAACATATGAGCTGTCAGAAAGCTTTTTAATGTCTTGTTGCAATATTTGAGTTTAGTTTTCTCTTAATAAAAACAATGTTAAAGGTAAAGTTTGAAGCAATTTACATGTAACAATCCAGACGGTCATGTAGCTAGAAAGCAAAGTTGTATATCTTTTCAACAGTTCATTTCAGGCAGAGGCGTTCTACTAGCTAACTGTAACTTAAGCTAAGGATAGCCAGCTAAAAGTGAATTAGCTACCCTACATGGATCTGGCGTTGTGAGCTGATGGCTAGCTTAACCTGAGCTGAAGTAATTTGAAAACATTGTTATATTCCAGACACCATCCACCTGTGTGATAAGTTGTGCCATGAGGGTAGCTGCGGGCCGTGCTCCCTGACGTCCACTATCAGATGCAAATGTCGCGCCAAGACCAAGGTAGGCGGAAACTCCAGAATACATTTATTTTCAGCTTTTCTGCCACCTGTCGTTCCTAATATGTGATCTGTTACGATATCAGTGTTAAAATATATTTTGTTTTTCAGGAGGTCCCTTGTGCAACGATCCAAAAGGAAGGTAAGATTTCAAACAAATGCGGGTGAAATGAAAACAAATGTGAGATTGAAACCCTCTTACATTGTCTGGTGTTTCACTTCCAGAGGAGCTCGTCTTCACCTGTGAGAAGCGCTGCAACAAGAAACGCTCCTGCGGCCGACACAAGTGCGGCGAGCTGTGTTGTGTGGTGAGTACTGTGTGTAGTGTTGTGTAGTTTCAACTTTCCAAACACTACTGTAGGCAATTTAAACATGGTGAAAGTGGCCATTTTAGAGATGAGACATTTCTGGCAGCATTATTCTTACACAGTTGGATAATATCAACATATTTATACCACTAAAAAAACAGTATTGGGCTTCAATTTTAAATAAGCACAATGTGCAACCAGAAGAATGCATACTTCACTATAACCAAAGCACTTTTACATTACATTACGCGCTATTACTTTCCCAAAATCATCATTTTTATGTAAATGTTTAATGCAACCTCCACCCAAAGAGGCTACGAGTCACACAAATGAGATTGCATCACACATGTTCTAAAAGTGTTGAAAGTTCTTATGTGTTGAATTGAAGGTCTTACTATCAAAATCTCAGTTGAATTGAAATGATTGGGACAGCACTAGATGATATGAGGTGGTGGATTCTGTGTGTCTGTCCAGAATGTGGAGCACAAGTGCCTCCTGATCTGCGGCTACAAGCTCAACTGTGGCCTCCACCGCTGCCAGGAGCCCTGTCACCGTGGAAACTGTGAGCCCTGCTGGCAGTCCAGTAAGTCCTGCAGGCGTTCTCAGGACTCAAACTGTGTTTTATGAGTCATAGCTATTCCGCCTTTCCAAAAAAAAAATTCAGGTTGATGCATCATCTTCGTGGTAATGTGTCTGGCATGATAGTGTCATGATGTTCCCAAACGGCTCGTATCCTCTGTGGCGTCCTGATTCCTTCCTCTGTAGGTTTTGATGAGCTGGCGTGTCACTGTGGAATCACTGTCTTGTACCCGCCCATCCCCTGCGGCACAAAGCCACCAGAGTGCAAAAACATGTGTACCAGAAGACACGAGTGCGACCACCCTGGTGAGATAAGACAAAACAAATACACAATAGTCATAAATAAATCACAATACTTACATTCATTTCCCTTTTAGTGTTTCACAACTGCCACAGTGAAGAGAAGTGTCCACCATGCACATACCTCACGAAGAAATGGTGCATGGGAAAGCACGAGGTAACTTCTTCTTATAAATTGCATAAATATTCCTATTTTCTTTTTGTCTCTGATTTAGGCAAGGCAAGTTTATTTATATACACAAGGCAATTCAAAGTGCTTTACAAAAATGAAAGACATCAAGAGCATTAAGAAACATGTTATAGAATGGCATTTGAAAACACTCATTTTAAAAGCAAAGATATAAAATGGCATTTAAAAACAAGATCATAAAACATGAATAACAAAGGTACATGAATAAAAGTTACAGCAGAGTGAGATACACACATCTGAAATGTTTAGGTCTGACTCAATCATTGCTAACCTTTTAGCAGAAATAGTTTTCTATGACTTCACTTTTTTTCTACTTTCTTTTTGAACTTATCATTTAGTTATTTCAAATGTTTCATGCTAAACGCACCCCCCTTTGGAAAGTTCTAATCTGCAACCCAATAGTCCGAAAACTCAACGGATCCTGGCCATATTTGTGTAGCATATGTCTTTTGACTTTCTGTTTGATTTAATGTCTCCTATTTCCTTACCCGCAGCAACGCAGCAACATCGCGTGTCACCTGCAGGACATCTCATGCGGCCTGACGTGCGACAAGATGCTCCCGTGTGAGATGCACCGCTGCCGACGGATCTGCCACCGGGCCGAGTGTCTGGCAGAAGGCAGCTGCCGGCAGCCCTGCGCTCTGCCGCGGGCTGACTGCGGCCACCCCTGCTCCGCTCCCTGTCATCAGGACAGCAGCTGCCCCCGCTCCACCTGCACCACCAAGGTACCACACACTGCCACCGACAACAGCTGGAGCACAAATATGGCTTACAAGTGATGAGCAGATGGTCAGGGATTGGATGCACAGGACTAATTTTCCCTAATTTGAATTACTTTATACCCAGGTTAAATGTATTTTAAGTCTATACATTCAGTTTATTCAGGGGTTAAATCATCTAATTATTCCGGTTTTGTTCAGTCCAGCTGTGTACTATTTCTGTTCTTCTAATGGTGGACACCTGCCATGGAAGAAATCTGCCCTAATAGTGTGTAATTGTCATGGAAACCTGGAAGAAATAATAACAGTTGCACTCCAACCTCAGAAGTTCAACAAAAGATTACTGCGGGAATTCCTCACACAGCATCAAACAACATATTAACCTGCTTACAAAAGCCTTTTTCCACCAGACTAAAGATGTTTTAACGGGGTCTAATACTTGTTCCTTCCACAGGTCGCTCTACAGTGTGATTGCGGTCGACGAAAGGAGATGGTGGCCTGCACAGAGGCAGCCAATTCATATCAGAGGTCGGTTAAACAGGCTCTTTGGTCAGCTGTTAGTATTGTGAATATGAAGTGTGTTTGAAACGTCCACAAATCCCTCTGCAGGTATGCAGCCATCGCCATGGCCAGTAAGCTGTCGGACTTGCAGCTCGGAGACTCCATGGACATCGGGCCCTTCCTCACTAAGAAGGAGCTCAAACAGACCAGGTAGAGAGACCTAGAGATGTGAGGCGTGGCATGATAAATACTTTGTAATCAATAATGAAACATTATTTAAATGTACTCCTGCATAGAAATGGATTTGCTGTTCGCTTTGACGGATTACTTTTTTCTTTATGCATTAATATTTAAATCAATCCAATGTAATGGGTTACAGCAGCCACTAAGAACTATCTTGTTTCATAAGAACTATTTTAGTACAGCGATTAGTACACTTCAAGATTTGATGTCAAATCTGCACTTGTGTTTATTTGTAAATGATCTGCCTTGTTTTCTCAGGCTTGAGTGTGATCAGGAGTGTGCCACTCTGGAGAGGAACAGACGTTTGGCCGAGGCGTTTCAGATAGACTCATCTTCTGACCCTTTCAACGCCCGCTCTACTTCTGTTTACAGCGACAGCCTCAAAGACGATGCCAGGTCTGTCCTTTGTGTTTCACCACGGCCGTTCATTAAAGGTTTGTCGGTTCAGTTTGTTCCCACGGCCAGAAATAAAGATGTTCTTTTCCTTTCTCGCTTTCAGAAAAGACCTGAGATTCGTCACGGACGTAGAAGAGGAGATCAAGAATCTTGTCGAGCTTGCTAATAAGGTAAGACGGCACAAAGAGCGCCTTTGTGCCAGTATGGTGATGACCGTTAGGGTGACTTCTTAAGCTCCCTCTGGTGGCTTTGTAGAGCCCACTGCTCTTAGGCAGCAAAAACTGAGGAGAAACTAATAACCTTAACTTCTGTCATGAACATTTGTGCTGCATCATTTTCTTCAATAAGCTACTCAGAAATGCAATCCCAATCGGCGTTCAGATGCAACAAACTGTCACAACACTCCATAGATGACATAACTGCGTTGTTAAATTCAAACCAAAGTTAATGTATTTTCTGATGCGGGTTCTCAATATTTATACCATATCAAAAGCTGCCTTTGCAAAAAACTACACTTGTTTAATTAAACCACCCCAAATAATTATAGTAAATATACTAGTATTTATTTTATGCACTACTGCCTGACCCAGTTGTATATACAGCTGTCCCATTCCCCTTTTTAAGATAGAAACAGCTGTGTAGCTTTTATATTTCTGGCCGGAAGGGGAAGCCTCTTTATTATCCATTCCTAAGCCAGACTAAATTAGTAGTCACCTCACGGGGCAGTTGGAAAAATAGTCTCCATGTTCTTTTTTTGTTCCGCTTTGAGGCTAATAGGAGGGAGGCTGTCAAGGTCACTGTTGCTTTGGTTTTCTTTGCCAAAAAAAAGATCTCTTTTTGGAACAGTGAATCATGGGGTCAAAGATGTTCTGCCTCAGTCTGCTTATGAAAAGGTTTCCTCATATTTATCACATCCTAATGTGGCTGCATATTGTGCTGCGTTTAATGACTTCATTTTCTGCTCTTGGCCTTGTTTTGAGAGCATTTGAGAGGGTTTTTCTTCATGGTATTCTCAGAAATAAACCTGTAATACAAACTCTTAATGTGTATTAAAAGGGTCAAACTTGTTACAGAACACACATGCACTACACAGCTAAAATGATGTGGACATCCGCACATTCACAACCATATGTGACCGAGAAAAGCATGTATCTATGGACTTCAAAGGAGCATGTTGAAAGAGAAAACGGTGTTCCCCAGACTGTTTGCTACAAAGTTGGAATCACATAATATTCTTAAATGTCTTGTAGCATTAACATTTCCCATAACTGGAAC
Source organism: Notothenia coriiceps (assembly GCF_000735185.1). Lineage (NCBI taxonomy): Eukaryota > Metazoa > Chordata > Actinopteri > Perciformes > Nototheniidae > Notothenia > Notothenia coriiceps. The sequence continues at coordinate 450,080 of NW_011356228.1, forward strand.
TAAGGGACGACTCTTGAAAAGCCAAGACCTTTGTAGAGGTTAGAATGGTAAAATGATTTTTCACAAGGAAAGAGTCATAATTAGTCTGAAAAAATGTTGTGTTGCAGAAATGTTGCTTTTTCATCCTCTGAATCTTCTCACTCTTTATTTGAGAATTGATTTTTGATCTTAATGTCTCTAGAAATGTCAGGGGAGGGCAGCAGGAAGCATATCAGTGAGGCATTTTCAGCATACATTCCTAATAGACACATTACTGCTGTTTGCAGGGAAAACAGACAAAGAGAAGCCACTGTTTCCCGCCCATGAACCGAGAACACCGGAAGATCATCCACGAGCTGGCCGAGGTCTACACTGTGGAGAGCGTGAGCTACGACAGCGAGCCCAAACGCAACGTCGTCATCACAGCCCACAAGTAGGACATTACTCAAACAGTAACTTACATGTAGGCTGGGCACTTCCCCTTCACATAAAAAGGTTGGTTGTTAATTTAAAAAATATGTATTTTTGCTCATTTCTTCAGAGGGAAGTGTGCCTGTCCAAACTCAACCCTGACATCACTGATAGAGCGAGAGACCACTGGGAGGGCCCCTCCTCCCATCGCTCACATCAAGCAGCACAGCAGCAAGTAAGTCTTCTTCTGTGGTTCAAAAGACTGTAACATAAACCAAATTCCTGTAATGTGCTAAGTGTCCTCAAACAGATTGAGATTGAACTTTATTCCCATACTATTTAGAATAAAGATGAATTATGCTGATGGTTTTTCCTCTCTGTTTTTATTAGTTTTCAGATTTTACTGTCTGCTTATGACTCATTTTCCTCTCCTTTCTCCACCCAGGGCTGTCAGTGGAGGCACATGGTCAAAGATGGTTAAAGAAGAGCCTGTGATAGATTATTTTGATGTCCAGGACTAAATGAGACCCATGAAAAGGAGAAGAAAACCTCAGGATCTACTTGTCAACATTAGACTACATCTGCCAAAAAAATCTGAATAACCTTATGTCATTTTTGTTCATCAACAAGAATCCTTGTGGGTTCAAAATCAAATAAAGTCTTGTTTGGGAACACCCTCACTTGGTTGGATTTAGATATTTAAGTTAATGGCGCCTTGAACAAATCATTTTCAAAAGGCTCTTGTGTTGCTTTGTCTCCTTCTTATGCAACCACTCCCTCAGTGAACCTAATTTAATAAAAAGTGAATTCCTTCTTCTTACACAATTGCTGATATGCAATTACTTCATTGGCTTCAATATTCAACCATGTCTCATGATAAAGGTAAGATCTTAACCATGGATGCTTTTGCACATTCAACTCAAGATTCTCTAACAGTATTCCAGAGACATTTTCAGTCGAGGAGTATCTTTTGTTCTTTCTGCTGGTGTTGCGCCAAGGCTTCAGTAGTAAACCTGATTGAGTTTGTGTGTGGGAAGGAGTGGGCTGCACTGCGGAAAGAAAGCTTTGTTGGATACACGTCTTTGACCCAGTTGTTTGTGCTGCACTTTCCAAAAACTCTTCCTTTGTAGAACCTCAAGGAGTTTATAGGTTAGGTCATAATCAGAGCTGGTGCACCTGAGAAGGAGCTGTATCTTGCTCAAGGACACGTAAACTGGGAAGGATATATATATAGTATGTCAACTGACAGTTTAGAATCTTGTCTCACTGATAGAATTCAGATTCTGACTCCGCTTCGAGTCACACATGCTGACATGACACACCTATCGATTGTGCTTCACAAACTTGCCGATTCCAGTATCCAGTATTCCTTTTTAATAAACCGTTAGCAACAGTCCGTTACACAGACGTCTTGGTCTCTGCCCTCCTCAAAATGTTTTTTTTTTGTGCTGGTTTCAAGAACCTTAAAGGTATTCGATTGGGTCCATGCTTACCATGTTTGTCATTTGTGCATTTTAGAATAGAAATTGACATATGAACTGGATCCATTTCACCTACAAGTGACATGCTTGAATTTCTGATAAAACCTCTTGCTATACAGCCTAATTGGTCTAATTTGCTTTATTTCATTGTGTTAAATTGCCTTAGAATACAGATGAAAACTTAAAAAACAACATATATCTAGCTGCACACCAAACTATATATAGTAATGTTATTTTAGTTAGTAATCGTTAAATGAACTTGGGTACAGAACCTTTGCAGCCATATTTTTAGCATTACTAAATACATTTTATAGTTTACAGTAACTTAAATAATATAAATGGTGCTTTATGAGAAAGTGCTACAATTAATTTCGTTAGGGAGCTGGATGTTGTTGAATAAACATTTCTTTTTTTAATACCATGATCAATGAGGCCTAATATCAGCTAAGAAATAGCATTTTTTTTTATCTTGCAGTGCACACATATTAATAAGTTATAGTCATCATTTCACAATCCCTTTGTTTAAGCTAACATCGGACAGTATACCCCCCAAAAAACCCTGCTCCTGAGGATAATTTGATGACACTCCCTGCCGCTGGTAATTCTTCATTATATCGACTCTCCAGCAGAGACCGCGCCTGCGCTCCTGCTCCCTTCCGAACAAGGCTTCACCAATTCTGGCTCTGGCTCCATCCCCGGCTCGGAGTCCCACAGGCCAGTGCTAATAAGTCGCCTAGCTGCCCAGTAATGGGGAAGTGATAGGGAGACGCTGCTGTCTTAAAGCCGTGAGGAAGTTGAGGAGTGACGGGAAGCTCCGCGCCACGCAGAACCGGACACCTCCACAGAGACACATCCTCCAGTTCCTGTTGTTGAGAAAGCCTAAAAAAAAGCGCATAGTGATGGAGAGAAAGGTATGGATGCTCATGCTACCATTTGTTTTATTCCACATCACACTGTCGCCACGCTGCTCTGTATCCGCATCCACCATTATAACTATTCTTTCTATATTTTATTCATACTGTAGGCGCGTTGCCAGCCGGATTAGTGCGCACCGGAGTTTTTTTTCTCGTCTGGCTGTAATTAAATCTGAATGTAAAAAATATGTTCCACCTCATGGTGTATTAGGCTTATTCCGGTGTACAGCTGCATGGTGCATAATGTATTAAAGAATATTGAGAACGGTGTGGGATGTGGTTTGGAATATTTAAGGGGACTGTGTAGGCTACTGTAGCCTGTCTGCATCATCACACGGCACACTGTATAGTTGCAGCACCTCACCCCTCCACCTCCCACCCCTCCCCGTTTTCCAGCCGACGCAGACACCAGCGCGGCTTGTTAAGTTAACCTTGTCTAGTGTGGGAAACACACACTTGAGGAGTAATAAAGAGGATGCACGGTGAAGCGACTGTGAGGACCATTCTTTTGCCTCTTTACGCAGGCTTTTATTTCATCCGCCGTCTTTCCCTCCCCTTCTCTGATTCAGAGCTCCCACACACAATGCTATGATGGTGCTTCATGTTAGTGCCCCCACAGCTAAGTCTGCATGTGTGTTTTGGATCTTGCAGGAAAAGTTTGAGTTTCACTGTTAATCTGTTGGCAGGCACAGCGGGAGGAGAGGAATTTGGGGTGTACAGTTAACGCCAGAACTACTTTTGCTGATCCCAAGGAAAATGTAGTTTTTATACTCCAGCTGCAGCCTGCAACATATTCACTCCTGTTGGAACTAAACCTGCTTTTTGGCTGTTAATTGAGCCTTAAATTACTCAAAGAGAAAGCACTAAACTCTTTATTAAAGTATATGTCGACATTTTGTATTGTATTTTTTGCAGAGTTGGGTGAGAAGATGGATACCACTCATGTCCATTAAATATGTAGCTAGTTTGCCAAAGTTAGCATAAAGACTGGAAACAGGGAATAGCTAGCTAGCCTGCTTGAATGAAATGTAACTAACACGTTATTTAAAAAAAAAAAGTGTATAGCTCATTTGTTATTTGAACAAACGATATGTGGTTATAAGATAATATGTTGGTCAATGCACACATGCTAACAACCTATTCTTTAAAAGTATGCTAACTTGCTGCTAGCTTCATATTTCTGCACAAAGACATGAAAGTTATATCAATATTTTCAGCTAAATCTTTTAAATAAATATTGCATATGTTGGCAATAAAAACAAAGTAGTTACTGTAAAAAGTCAGCCCTACCAAGTCCCTTTCACACATGAAGTATGTCGCCAAAAATGTTTGGGAAATTAGAGATTCCTATGAATATCAGGAAATATTTCTGAACATTGCATGGTTAGACTAGGTGATGTGTAAAAGGGGCTACACATATTTACCCACATTTAACCAAAACGTTTGGCTTTCATACTTAGAGTTTAGTACAGACCAAACAAACAAGATTTTGTTTTAATTTGTGATATTTACAGATGCTGGTAAACTGTGTTTACATATAGTGTAGCAATAGCTGTAACCCCCTTTTTGCCCTCCCATGCTAAGCTAATCTAACTAGTTGCCGGCTGTTGCAGTTTATTTACTATACAGAAAGGAGAGTTGTAATACTCTTCTAATCTAACTCTGGGCAAGAAAGGAAAATGCTCAATTGTACTGCTTTGCATTAAGACAACTATGTGCATTTTGCTTATACCATTATATCATGCCACCTCACAGTTTTCAGTCAGAAAAACTCAAAGCTGTGGCTAGAGGTATTCATCCTAGTATAATGTTCTGTAAATGTGGTTTCACTGAATTCCTTGCACATTTTACAGCCTTTCTCAGGTTTCTGCCTCCCTCTCTCTCTCTCTCTCTCTCTCTCTCTCTCTCTCTCCCTTGGTTTCCTGCTCTGGTTTCAGGTACCGAACTGTTGAGTTATGAAGGTCTTGGTGACTCAGCTGCTTGCTGATTTCAAAGTGCACCATCACATGCACTTTATATTGATGCTCTTAATGAAAAAAAAACAGACGTTGCTATTTGGGGTAGTTACTCAACATAGAATATGTCAAAGTGCAGAACACTCTGACTTCAAACACATTGCTGTCTGTGTGTTGCTTTGCCACATATTTAATCACTCAGAAGTCAATCCATTCAAAGGGTATAAATGAAATTGAATTGCGATGGTGGTGATTTCTCTAGCATTATAGCTTGAACCTTTTAAGCTGCTCTGCACTTGTTTTTTGACTGTTTTAAACTGTACCAAGATTCCTTTTCAACATAATGTTTGTCATAGAAGTAGCTTATCCTTGTTGTTGATATAGGCAGAAAAGCTAGGGCTAAAGTAGCTAAATATCCCTCCCTGGCCCAGCTGCTGGCACAGATATTCCCTTCACTTTAAATAAAAGGAGAACAGCGCCATTAGTATGCAAGGTGCCTTAACAGCTTCTGAGGACTGATAGAGGATCACAGGATCAGCTCCTTTTACAGTCGGCTGAATGCTTGACCTGGCTCTTGAAGAAAACCCCCCCTTCCCCTCGTACACACACACATTTATACACCCCAGTCACTCTGTCTTGTTTGAAATTTAGTTTGTGCGAATCATCAAGGTCAATCAATGTTTCCCCGAGTGATACAGCTCCAGAGTTTCTCATAAGTTTGTCGAACTTATTTTTTTCTCACAGTTTCTGCACCAGCAGTGAGATTGATAAGAAGTTATTCACATTTGGCGTTGGTTTCCGAAATACCAGGTCATCCAATTAAATGTTCCCTGGCTTTGTGTTTAGTGTTATTTACAGGAATAAATGGACAATAGAGCACTTCCTTTTTTTGGCTGGTGAGGAATGTACTAGCTCAATGGCTTTTTGTTACCCCGGAAACAAAATCAGCTTACAGGAAAACTACTCTTCTGAGGAAATATTCAATCTGAAATGCTTAGCAATTACATTAATCTTAGTCTGCATTACATCTTTCATTAAAAATGGAGTAATGCTTTGCTCTTTTTATTTAATTGATATGATATTCCTTTAAACATATTTTATTTTCAACATATTTTTTAGCTCTTGAAAACTGTGGTGGGCTTGTTCCACTATAATATACAAAATCGAGAACAGAGCTTTAATTATTTACATGTATTAAATATTAATTAGTTGCAGTGAGAGTGAGAGTATTGCTCCTTACCATTACAATATCTGAAATACTGAAGTATAGCAAGGCATCATAATGCATACTGTGCTGTTTATAGAGGTCTATAGGTTTATAGAGGCCCTGGCATATTTTACACAGGCATAGTAAATTTATAGCTGCAATACTGAAGACACATTTTATACAATTTCCACCCTATAAACACTGCTTTTACACAGCCCTCTGAACCCCCACTTTGTTATTTCCAAGGAGATGATGGCTTTTAATGGTTTTTATATTGAGCGTTTTGTAACCTAATTAACATGGCGCCTTCCCTGCCTACCAGCAGATTATAGCAGCAGTTTTTAATCACTGTTATCTTACCTAAAGCACTATCTGTAGGTTTTTCTTTCAGCTGCATATTAATCCCATTCATATTTTAGAGCTAGCTTTCCTAATGAGATTGTGCTCCGGATTCAGAGACAAACTGTCTGGGTCCTGATGGTGCTACAGTTCACTGAGCTCCTGGTTGACCCATTTAGAAGTGAGCGCTCAATACTGCACCGCACAGAGCCAGATTAAATACAACCCAATAAAAATATGCCGGTTGTTTTCACTGCCAGCACTTTTCAGCATAAAATATCATTAATTCCTTCGCAGATCAAGTGTAGTTATGGTAGCACCTAATTTTTCAGGCTACCTCTCTGCCTCCTGACTCTCATCCGTTGGATTTGGAGTCAGCTGTGCACACACCAACGCTGCCCTGGATCTGTCGGCTTTCTCTCCCATCCTGCATGGGCAGAGCTGTGCTGAAAGATCAGGGCTTAGCTTGGATGCAGCGTAGAAAAGAAGAGGGAGTTAGTAGTGGAGGAATAATTCTGCCAGTGTTATTTTTCATCCCTCTGAATTTTACATGTCAGGTTTATTCATTAAAAGTGACAGTTTTTCTCTGTATATGTTTCAAAGTTGACCCTGATGATTTCAGCGCTGACTAACACAGCGAACTGAAAGGCCTTTCTGTCTCATAAACTGGGATTTCTTTTGAGTTTTAGAGTTTAAGCTCCAGAATATTTCCCTGCTCGGTTCCCCAGCTGCTGCTCCAGTTTTGAAGCCACAACAGTCGTTGCCCTGCCACCTGATTGGCTGTTAGATTTGAACGCAAGGCAGATTAAAGCGTTGTCATGGCTACAGAAAACAGGAAATACCCCAAAGCAGGTAAAGCCCTAGGCCTTGTTCGGGGTGTGCTTGCGGGGAAACTAGGCTCATTACTATTGCTCCTTCTTTTCCATTTGCTCCCACAATGCCTCCTTTTTTTAGGGAAGGAGCTGAACCATAACCTCTGTCTGGATACAGATGCTTTGTCCCAAAAAAAACGCCAAAATTCCACCTTGATCCTGAACTCGCTTCTTAGTTTAGGTGCTTGGTAAAAAAGCCTTTTCCCCCCACCTATTCACTTTAATCACAACATATCAGCAGATGTCCTATTATTTTCATCCACCACGGGATACTTCTTTCTCTGCGTAGGTTCCTCTTCATTACACATGCCTAGCTGCAAGAAATTGGCGCTGAAATGTACTTGTCCCCTCCCTAATCCCCCTCAGTGAAAGTGCAGGTCTGCGTGCTTTTGTACAGTCCCTTTGATGGTGTCTGAGGGCCATTGAGTAGCTTTTCGAGAGCTCTGGCCTTTAAGCAGCTTGAGCTGGGTTTTGTGTGCGGCTCTTAAACTGAAGAAAGAGAAAAAGAGAGGGGCCCAGCAGTGGGAGGGGATCAGAGTTTACTCCATGCCCTCGGTACAGTCCACATTCCCCCTAGTGCACCCCATCTGTCTGTGACAATAATGTTGACGAGGGCAGGTTTCTGGTTTCTGGAATGTAAACGTTAATACTGGGAACTGTGCGTTATACATCAGGACCGTTATTCAATTTTATTCTTTGTATAATCTCCCTTTCTCCATTTCCTTCCTCTCCCGGGCTAATTGTGAAGCGATTGGAGGGAAAACAGGCCACAACTGTCAATGTATGGATTTCTCAGCCTTCCTCTTTCTCTTTCTGCTCAGCCTATTGTTGAGGCAAATGATCTTCCTCTGAACAGAGCACAGAAAGGGAATACATTCACCTTCACCAGGCTTTTCTTAACAATAATGAACTCCACTAAATGTTATGTTAGAATAGATCGAGGAAAATCTGACTACAAGGATAACTTCATTTATTCTCAAATAATTTATTTGTGTATCCTCTTAAGGATCTTTGATTGAATGCAGCAACTGTGATACGAAACACCTGCAACCTTTCACGCTCCATTAATGACTCTTAACCCCTTTTTTATTTATTTTTAAAAGTGTCTTATTGTATGAGAGATGCTGTCTTGCATATACACCAAATGTAAGGACAAAGTAACAACATTTTGGGTTATTTTAGTTGAAAGATTTCAGTTTTTGTCCTTGCTTTTGTCACATGATTAAAGTAGGTGAGGCTCAGTTGGAATAAGCTGATGTTATACCTTTAGAAACATGTGGATCTAAATCAGTTTAAACTTGTCAGACCGTTACATCTAATCAAACCACATTAATGTACCGGTAGTCCTTATTGAGCATGTTACTTGAGATTGTGAGCGTTATCCTATTAAAAGATAATACCAATAAATTGCTTATTTAGTTATATATTAAATAATTTTCAGAGCCTTTAAAATAAGGCAGGGTCTAGCTGTGAGCCCAGCATCACATTTGTTTAAGTACATTCAAGTTAATTTGTGAATATGGACAAAAGAAGTCACGAACAGACATTGGCTTTCTGGAGGACTGGCATAGGCAGTTACCGATATTTTTAGACATTGTATACAGCAAAACAGCTTAAAAAATGTAAACCACAATGGAAATAAATGCTAGTTGCAGCCAGTTCTGCTCTAGACAGTTTGCATATTGTAATATCTGAAGCATGACTCTTAGTATGAGCTGTTTGTCTCCCTCCTGCGGACAAATAAGGAACTGAGGGATTACAAAATAAAACAGAAAAATATGCTTAGAGAATAACATTTTAGCTGTAATTAGACTTCCGGTCCCTGGAGTGTTTTTAGTTTTCCATACTTTATAAAATCTCATCCATTTGTTTTAACCTTGGCCTTGAACATGGATCCTTCCCTCCATTCAAACTATCAGCTCTTCCCTGCCTGGCGCTTTGCTCCCCCTGTTGGTCATTAATAATACTGCTGCTGCTCCCTTACCCCCCCTGTTAGCCCCCTCTACCCCCCTGTCTGCTACACCCTGGGACATTACCATTTGGTGAGACTGACTGGCTTTGGTAAGGGAGACGGTGGGGGTCCGGCAGGGGGTACTCCTGCGCTCCGGGCTCCCTTTTGCATCGCCTGAGCTGCTGGAGCCCTTTGTTATCGTTGAATCCTTGAGCCGTTGACGTTGAACAGGAGATTGGCACAATCTTAAAATCTGCATAGATACGGGTTGAGTTTATGACCTTGCAGGAAATTGAGATACATTTATGTGCCTGTGTGACTTGTATATTTAAAGCTGTGTCATATGTTATGTGTCACGAGGTTTATTTATTAATGCACAGTGTGAATGAGGAGTGATATTTTTGCAGTATTTGACTAAGTATGTATGAGGCTACAAAGACACATTTTGCAGAGGAGGTTTGATTCCCTTATTTCCTCTAAAGCCTTTCAGGGTGGATTATTGTAATCAGCAGTACACTCATCTAAACACCAGGTGTCACCAACAAGCAAACTAATGCTGTCAGCAACTCATGGGAGGGCCAGCTCTTTCCATCAATAACTTCCAATAATCAGGAAGTTTGAAGGATATACATTTGTATCTTGCTTCTCTTCCTGCTTTTCCTTTGGATTACGTTTCTGTTAGCGATGGCGCCTTTACGGCTAATGGATAATATGGATAATGGATAATATGGATGCATAAAAACAGCTTGGGCCTCTAAGGGATGGTGCATCCTCAAGAAGGTCATGACCTCTGGCCTAAAAGGTCCCAGAACCACCAACCAGCTGTCCACACAATAACAGTGTTCCTCTTCGCGTTGATAAGAACGGGGTTAAAAGACAATTTCCTGGAGTATATAATAACGACCCGTTTTTTAATGAACAACCCTTGAATAAAATGGTTGTGTCACAGCTTCCCATCATCTTGAGGGTAATTTCCTTTCCACTTTGACACCTGACTTTGACACGTTTCTGCCGTTTTCACACCGGCAGAGCAAAGAGGAAGAGGAAACAATAACAGTGACTATTTGCCACATGTGTCACAAGCCCAGCACCCTTTGTATCTGCCCCACTCCACCTCCTTTGTCATTCAAATAACCCTCATGAATATTTCACTCCCCTTATCTGACGTCTGGAAGAAGGGAGGGAGAGAAAGGAAGAGGGGCTCGTGCAGAAGGAGACATGAAAGAGTAATAATCCTAAACATGGCGTGGATTCAGTCAGAGTAATGACCTGTGTGGTGACGAAGCTTGGGCTTAATAGTAATTGGAGAAAGACTCATTAGCAACAAATCCAGACAAACAGTATTTCAATACGTGTTTTATTCATCACTTCTCAACAGTAGGAGATGTTTTTTTTTATTGTTCAGCTTCCAGTTGCGTGCTTATGAAAAGAACTCTTTAAAAAATCAGCCGGCAAGGAGTCCCAGCAGAACCTAATTACACGTGTTGAGTGACCCAGTCCCCTTGCTGAGCACACCGGCCGGTTTGTTTGCTGTTACACTGCAGCCCCTGGGCCGAGTAGTGGGTGAAAGGTAAAAGCTAATGAGGTGAGCAGAGGAAACACTCCTAACCTATAAATGCGCTCTGACAAAAGCCAGCACAGAAACACAGGAAGTGAAGGTGCTCTTGACGTGGCCTTCTGCGCTTGTGAAGTGACTTTAGCACACGAGAGTAGCTCTACACTCAAAGACAAATGTAATGTCTCTACCTTGAGCTGCTTCGCTTTTAATTGAGCAAGAACCCTCCTGCTCATCATGACTCCATCATGTGTGGCAGATCATGTACTTTTACATGCGTTAATGATATGCAGCGTGGCCCCTTTAAGAGCCCACCGTCCTTTTTTTTAAAACGAGCCCAGGACTCGGAGGTCTGTGTGTGCTGTGCTGACCGTGGCCTCTGTGTTGGTCACCCTGGGGGTGTGTGTTGGGGGGGGGGAGCTACAGCAGAGAAACTGATTCTAACCTCCCCAGCCCCCGTTTAGACCAAACGGCAGCCTCTCCGCGCAGCATGCCCTTATCTACCAATGGAATGCAACAGCTGTGCGGGGGAGCGGCAGGGTGGGCTGGCTGAAACCCCCCTGCCAGACCCCCGCACAGCCCTCTCCCCCCCGACCACCCCCCCTTCCACCTCAAAGCGACGTGCCGGGCTCCTGAAAGGCAGCTCAACTAAAAAGTGAGATAGACACAGTGAGAGACTCGGCAGGGCTGCTGCTCATTCAAAATAGAGTCAGAGGGAGGGAACAGAGAGAGAGAGAGGGAGAGAGAAGGAGAGTCAGGGACAGGCAGTGCTGTAAAGGAGAGCACAAAGAGAAGGAAAGTGGAGCAGGGGAGGGGAACAGGAGGCTTGGTGGTGAAGGGAGAGGGAAAGACAAAAGAAGGAGAGGGGAGACATCGCAGGGTGAACGGAGGGGACTGAGCAAATGGCTACGGAGGACACGGCGGGGGGAGCCAGGAAAGCCACCAAGAGCAAACTGTTTGAGTTCCTGGTCCATGGAGTGGTGAGTGGCGCTGTCCATCATTCACTTGAAGAGAGCTGGCATGTGTGTCTGTGTGTATGTGTGCATGGGTCGGCGCAGCAGCAGCAGCAGCAGCGGTCTGTGTGTGAGAGATAGCTGGGTAAAGCTGGCCATGTGAAGGTTATTTCCAGCCCCCACCCCCCTGGATCCCAGCCTGTTAGGAGATAGCTTGAGAGAATAAGAAGTGGAGCAGCATGGATGGATGGAGCTGAGAAGGATGGGAAGCTGAGGAATTCTCACACACAGAGAAAAATTGAAGGAATAGAAGCTTAGCAGCAGCAGAAAGCAGCCAGCTCCCCCTTTGGCTAACACAGGAGCACACTGCTTCCCTGAGAGTCACAGACAAGGGGAGGGGGTGGGGGGGGGGGATGACGAGTCTACTCACAACAACAGTCAAGAGTAGCCTTCCAGGCAGCGTGGTGTTGGGTTGGTGGAAGGATTTGAACCTGTAAGGTCACAAGACAAACGGACGTAGTAGCGTAGACGGAGAGACGAGGCATGCGGCCAAACCTGGAAATCATGCAGAACAATCAGCCCATTCATGTGAAGCCAGCGTGAAATGTCAAGTCAAGTGTTGCTCATGCTCAGAGGTTAGGCAACTGTTACCACACTTTAATAACACATCATGGATGACAGTAGCAGTGTGTTTTGGTAATGAGCTGGATGAATGGGAGGATTGAGGGTGATGGGAAGTCAGTGACACTTGAAAGTTCTAGCAGATGTGGCTTTGACATTGACTCAAGCGGGTAAATAAACTGGGGATTTATGGCAATAACCAATCTTTTTTCCATTCATTACATTTTATTTGCTTAATCATTCACTCAATTTGTTTTAGAATTAACACCCACTGCGACTTCTTAAAGCTCAAGGTGACATTTTCAAATGTTTTGTCCAGCTTGAAATCCAAAATCAAATTATGTTTATTTTGACATCTGGGGAATAGTTTGATTAATCTAACCCTGACCTAGGAAAATATAATTTCTTCATAAATCTCCATTTCCTGAGGAACGTTATAATTTCTCCTCATTTTGGTTCAAATTAATTTCACCTTTTGTGCAGATCCTGAATCCTGGACTCATTTCCTCTCCTCTTGTACATGGAGAACGTCAGAAAGGCTTTATAGTATTTATTTGCTAATTGAACACTACATTTTCCTTCATTTTCGTTTAATACTTGTATATTTTGGGGCATTGTATGCTCTCTGTAGTAGCGAACTGAAAGTAAAGAGATAACAGGCAATAGGGGAATGGAGAGATGGGGAACAACCAGACTGGAATCAGGGATCTAAATAGATGTTGCTGAGGTGCAGACAATAATAGTGTGATGCTTGACTCACACAGTTTAGAGACCAAAAGTCCAGAAGAAGTATCAGTCGATTGCGCGGCAGTATTTATTTTATATTATATTCCACCCCAAAAAATCAACTGGTATCACCAAATCATCTTATGACCCTCCCAGAGGTCTATCGTTGTTTTTCTAGTTATTTGAGTCATTATTTCCAAAAGAAATGTAAAATACTCTGCCGTTGTGGCTTTTCAAGAGTGAATATATGGCTGTTTTGGCTGTTGTTGGATCAGGTTAACAAGCAACCTGTGTAAAGTGAATATCTCACTATTTCCTTATACTTTATAGACCTAACAATTCTTCTAGAAAGTATTCAGACACGACCTCCCTCATCATAAATGTTGTCTCATTGTTTGGATGTGGTGTTCACTTTCCGATGACCTGAATTTGCACAGTTCCTGAAACTTGGCATCACTTCTTAATCCTCAAGTACACCGAGAAGGTCAGAAAGACTTAATTTGTTAAACCCTTTTTTTATGTCTTAAAATCACAGAACAAGCATTTGCTCGGCTCAGGTCTGATTTCCTGCGTTTTAATCAGCGCTGATGTTGGGCGCACTGACACCAGGTAGATTTATACAGTTGAACAAGATGAGGTATTGTCTGTTTGACAGGATCGGTCATTACGGGGGCTTTGGGCTGCGCAGACACAGACTTAGGGAAACAATGGAGCAGGTGATTGATGATCCAGATGAGTGTGTCCTCTCCACAGACCAATTAACCTTGATGAGGTTCTGGCTGCTCCAAGCCAAATATTTCCCTCCACTGCCTCTCCCCTCCACGTTTAAAGATGGAAAAAAAGTCCTGTTATAATAGTTGTGGCAGGTTCCTTTTTTCTGTGTATACTGCAGAATGTAGAAATATTTATACTATGGGACAGGGGGATGAATCGTCGCAGTTTGTGAGCTTGTGGGCGATCTATGACGTTTTCTTTCCCCCTTTCATGAAGTTTTTATACACGTGCATCCACATGTAGCAATATATCTAAATACACACACACACACATTGTTGTGGTTACTGAAGGTCGTAGTGTTCCTGCCTCCCAGCAGCAGTGTGTGTTGTGGGGGAGTGTGTTTGGCCGAGTTCTGCTTCTAGGTCTGATGGGTGGGCTGAGGTCGGTCTCTTCCTCTTTCTCTCTCATTATCTGCCTCACCTCCCCCCCTGCTGTGTTACGTGTGTGTGTGCGTGTGTGCGTGTGTGCGTGTGTGCGTGTGTGCGTGTGTGCGNTAATAATAATAATAATAATAATAATAATAATATTCCAGTTATAAACGACATGAATCAAAGATGTGTTGCTGTATTTTAGTGGTAAAAAAATGCATTCATCATCATAATTATTCTATATATATATAATTTACACAGTGCCTGTAAACCGGAGGAGAACGCTGGCATTTCTCCTCCTACTTGAAAGACTACGGAGGGATATGTTCTGCAAAATTAGTTTGTGTGTGTGTATATACAGTATATATATATATATGCTATATACAGCGGTGCACATAAGTGGTACGCAGGTACGCATGCGCGGCAACAATCTGAAATGCGTACCGTCAGTTGTATCACAAAACGCATTTGCGTACCGACATACTTGTGAAGCTTTTCCAGAAGGCGGTTAGATCACCGGACGACAGAGTCGGTTTCCGTGTGCACAGACAGGGCTGCTGATAACGTCGGTCTGTACAGCAGCACTGCGCTAAAACAGCTGATCACAACGTTCACACGCTCTGTGGTCACGAAGCCCTGCACTCCACTACCCCATCNGTGCGTGTGTGTGTGTGTGTGTGTGTGTGTGTGTGTGTGGAGAGGTCAGCGAGGGCCTTGCCGCATTCTGCGTGGGAAACCCCGATAAGCCGAAACATAATATGACACACTGTTGCGTTGTCATCTGTAAATATTGAGTGTGTTACTGTGAGACCTTTGAACACAAAATGCCCCTTTAAACTCTGGATCAATAGAACCGGATTCGACGATTAAGGATTTTTTCCAATGTTCAAAGTTTGGAGATTTGCCCGTGAGGAAAGTTTTATTTTCCTAAAATGTTACCTTTTTTTGCCTTCAAATCAATACAAAGAAGGGGAAAGATATGTTTCTGTGGCCCTTTGAAAAGTAAAATTTAAAAATGTTCAACATCCACTCGCCTTTTTCCAAACACAATGTCCCAGTTATTCTGGTTAATCCATAGACCTTGCCATGATCATTGAAATGATTTTTACCAAAGAAATACCTTTCATAAAAACTGTCCAGAATTTGTTCTTTGGATCAAAACTAACAGGGACACGTTTCTCTATTTTAAAGAGAGGTCACTGTTGAATCTGAGTAATCTCACTTCCATTTACCTCTATTGTAATTGGGATGAGGCGGATATTCCAAAAAATATCATGTTCAAATTTCACCACACATTCCTCTGAAAGTCACAAAACACTTATATTGAAGCAGCACTCGCATGGTTATAAAAAATGTTGTCCGAATTGATAAGGATGTAAGCTAAACTGACCTTTTTATTTAAACAGAACTGGGATTTCGATCCTTAACAAGATAAACGAGTTGCATTGTTAATGATATCACTTTTGAACAACATATAATTGGATTTGTTTCAGTTTTCTGACACTTAATTGATGATAAATTCAAATAATTATTTAATCTGTAAATATGAGTCACGTCCCGCTCAAGGACCCTCCGCTTCAGTTTTTAATAGATTTTATTCCAATCAAAGCTTTTAAAAGGGACCGTGCGTGTTGCAAGCAACCCACAGACTCGCATGTTTGGGTTAAGTTTGGCCTCTTCAAATCCCTCCAGAGATGCCAACACACTTCTCAGATATCCCTCCACATGGCCGCTTCGATTGCTGGCTGGCTGGCAGAGCTCCGGGCCCAGATTTGGAGTCAGTTCAACAGGTCAGATTATAGAGTACAACCCATTGTGAGTGTCTGGGGGGGGATTCATACTACACATGATCCAGCTATGGATTTCTGTATCTCCCGTTCTCCAGACAGCAGCTGTAACAGAAGTCTGGAAGTGTAGCCTGTTATTGCCCAGCTTAGGTAGGAAGAGAAATAGTCTGTTAAAGCTCCACAAAGTGACAACATTCAGGCAGGAGGCCCTGGCCATATGTTGTCTTATCCTCTCCCCATTCTGAGACCCTTCTCAGTTGCTTTGACCCCCCCAACCTCCCCTCCCCCCAGCCAGAGTGACAGCGCCGCCTGCTCGGGCTTCTTATCGCAGGATCTCTGCCTGGTTACCATTTCAAAAGGCACATAATACGCCAGCCTCTCGAATGGTTTGATTAAATCTCTGAGAATACATGCATTCACGTTTGGTCCCAATTTGATATCTAGTTTCATGCTGTTTATTACCTTCTTCTTTGTTTGATTTAACATGTTTGCGGAGAGTCTAAAGATCAAATCTGACGTGTTTGTACTTCCAGTAATCAAAATGTACAGGTGACTAATAGTGTGAAATGTGGGGAAATGTAATCTCCTTTAGCTGTCTCTTTTTCTCTGAGCATTTACCCATTTGTTACAGAATATAACAGCAGTCGGTTTCTGTGCCAATTTGAAAGAGGACATATTTTCTTGCAAGGCGATGGTTAAACGTCAAGGTTTCTTAACTTATGGCTCTGTTAACAGCAAGATTGAAATGTTTTTCTGAATAATAAAGAGGTAGAAAAAGAATAGACTGTTACGTGGTGTAACTGGCAAGTTGTCGGTCCTTTGTGGAATATTTATAGTTTTATATTAACTAAGGAACCATCAATCACTGTCATATCTTTGGATTCATCTGTGCTCAAAATGCATTTCAGTGGTGGAGTATCATTACTTAAGCTGTGGAATTACATCCAGTTTTGAGGTACTTGTACTAAAGTTCCTCCATTTTATTAAACCAAATATTTGTACTACTCCATACTTCATAGGAAAATACCTGTTACTTCGATTATTTTATCTGAAAGTTATACTTAATTTATATTTATGATTTCATTTAAACCCTGCAATGGTCTTATAAAAGATGTTACATTGTTAAAGTTGAAACCATATAACAGGGCTGGATTATCCTACCTCAGGGCAAAATAAAAACACTGGCCCCCTAATCAGACCCCCCCACGCCCCACCCACCCTTAGTCCTTCCCCTGGGTTCCCTTCAGTTAACAACATTAGAGTAAATGTCCATATTCTGCTTATTTGAGTGGTGGTCACACTCAATAGTTGCATGACATTACCTCTGTGTGCGTTATGGCAAAATGTTACATTTCCACAAGCTTTTAAATACAAATCTCCATTTCTTTTGGCCATCCATAGTATCAACTGAACTATATTATTAAGTCATACATAAGCTTCAGTTGGAACGTCTTTAGCTTCAGTAATGTGACATATCTGAAGGATGAGGAGGAAAAATAAATTTCAAGTAGATTTTGGAATATTTTCACATATATCACAATATCTGAATATCTCTTCCACCTCTGACACATTTAAAATAATATATGTTATTTAATTAGAAGACATACAGTTCTTCACACTCAGTGTGGGGGTCTGTGCTCTCCTTCAAAGGAGTCAAAGGATTTCTTTATATCGCACGATCCCCAATTTGGTTTCAGACAATGAACTGAGGCGGGAGGCAGCTGTTGCCATGGGAGTGACAAGCACAGGTGAGAGTTCCCCAGTTGTTCCCAGGCGTCAACACCAGGCGTGTGTGAAACTGTGGGCTCTGACACTGTTGGCATTGTTCAGGAATTAGGAGACGTGTGTGCGTGACATATTTTTCTAAAAGTAGTCAACAGAAAACAACAATGATTTTCTCAGTGTTTTTGAACGTTGACATTGATTCTACTGACACGTTTAGGGTTAAAAAGTTGTCTGAAGTTTTGGTTACATATTTTTCTGTCGGCCTCTAATTTTCGCCTTTATAACACAAACAAATCCCATAATAGATTGCACGTCTTTTGAAGCTTTACTACACTTTCTTTCATGTCTGCTGCGCCAGATGGAAAAGATTCAAACTCGAGTAAAATGATTTCACCAGATTGCCTAGTTTCTGTTCATGTTTACTTGTTGGTTGTTAGATTACTGAAATGTTACCAAATGTTACACAAGGTAGAGGCAGAGCAGAATTTCATTTTTGAATAGGAAAATTGTGTGAGGTCTGGATCAGAAGCTGATGTGACCGATAGGATGATTGAAAAACTTCAAGGAAATGCACAAAACTGCCATTGATCTCATGTTTCCTTTGTTATATTTTTAGACAAACTAATTTGTTATTATAATGACTCACAATGGAAAATGTTTGTTTTACTTGATCATGACCCGTCTTTTCTCCTGCGTTCTCCCCCCCAGCGTCCTGGCATGCCGTCTGGAGCGAGGATGCCCCACCAGGGAGCTCCCATGGGCCCCCCCGGCCCCCCGTACGGAGGCAGCCCGGCGGTGCGGCCCGGCCTGCCCACCCCCGTGATGGAGCCCAGCCGTAAGAGGCCTGCTCCCTCCCAGCAGGTCCAGCAGCAGGCCGTCCAGGGTCGTGCCAGAAAGTGAGTCTGAATCCAGTCCCAACCCCCAACCCCTACCTCACACTGCATGGCCTGCATATAGAACTCCTTTTTTATCTGCTTTTGTGTGACGTGGTTGACATCATGAAAAAGCTGTGGTTACACTTTATAGTCTGGCATAGATCTGCAAACCAAACATGGAAATGGAATCATGGGCAGGCAATTAGTAAGAGCTTGGCATCGATTCATAATCTATTTTAGCAGATTGTCATATTGTTAGTGTTTTTTTGTTATTTTCTGAGCACACAATTCCAGACTAAACTCGTAATTTTGTCAATTTTAGACCAGGCAAAACGTTTAGTAAACTGTCATTCAACAGATTACACCGGTAAGTTTATTAAAGTAGAGGGAAGTAGGATAAATGTATATTCCTTGGAGTAGGTAGGCCTACTGGATAAATAATTGTCGTGAGACATAAAATACCAATCGTACACATTTATTAGGAAATCATTTAACAGTTTTGGTCATTATTAATCATAGATCATAAAAGTGATGAGTCAACAGTGCGAAAAGAGTCTACATGCTAAATGCTAGTGTTAGCATGCTAACATGCTAACAATGACAGTGCTAACGTTTTGATTATAGCAGGTAAAATGTCTCTAGATTTAAAACTGTTGAACTTACAAAACCAGTGGAAGCTATCATGAGCATTTTACTTTGTATTTCTTTTACAAATTCATTAAATTGTTTTGGATTAACAAGGAAAAAGTAATAAAGATTATCATAACAAGCAGCTTGACAAGACAGGGCTTACCATTACCAAACTATTTCTCTACAGTGATCTCATAGAAAGTGCTTCCCTAAGCTTTGTGTGTTTCTGCTAGCGTTCATTTCAACTTTTATTTTGACTCTTCCACTGCTTTTTTGTGTTGCATCTCCTGCTTGCTCACCGCTCTGTGCATCCACTTCTCACCCTCCCATCCTCTGCTGTGACTGAACGTCTCCTCTGTTCACTCTTCCTGGGTCTTTGTTGTACAGTGTGCCCCCATGCTCTTATCTGAGTGGTGTCCATGCTGTTGTCTGCAGGCGTTCAGGCTCTAGTACTTCTCTTATTGTCTGCTGTTTGACAAAGGAGCTGAACATCAGTATCCCAGGCACACACAGCGGATGGATGTCTGTTAGGAGGCCAGTGTGGCATGTTTGGTCATTAGAAAGGAGATCGATATGCGCACTCGGTGGACCTCTGTCTCTCTCCGTTTCATTCTCTCAGTATCTGCAGCACGATTGATCCACTTACAATTAAGCCGGCTTGTCGAACAGGTCAGGGGAAATGTTGTCCTGCGTCGGGGCTTCGACCCCCGGAGAGTCCCTGCTGGCTGCGGAAAGGGTCTGATCGATGGTCCAGGGTGACCCGTCCAGGTGTCTCTGTCTCTCTGTGGCTTTGTGACAAAGTTTGTGTCCTCTGGCAAACTTAGTTGATGCCCCTGCACTCCGCTCCTGCCAGCTGAAGGCGGGCCACCTGTGTTTGCAGTGTCATTGAGACCTTATGGTCCCTGCCTCACTCCCTCTGCAGACAAACGCCGTCCTACACAATGCTGCTAAAAACATAAAGAATCTTAATACCTCACCTCGTTTCCTATTAATCACATTTATACACTGCTAATTTGGCAGATTGCAACTTTGACACCAAGTGTGTCTTCCTCATTGCGTTACTAGAAAACATTTGCTGTTGCAAATTAGTCTAATTTAAATGTAGGGGACAGGTTTGGAATGTTTTTGTATCAAAGAAAACATAATGAGGTTAAAGCATAAATTAATGTCGAGTATTTTCCCTGTGTCTCGTAGCAGGAAATACTGTTCGAAATGATCTTCAAGCAAAGTTGTCTGTGTGGATTTATCTCAGGTGTGCTTTCTTTAAAGTGAGAAATAATATTAAAGCATTATTATATAACATTTCAGATTCATATCATCATACTCATACTGATGCCATGTAGAAATTATTCCTGTGCCCTTAACTTACATCTTGTGAGGGTAAAATCAAGATGCATTAAATTAGTTGAAAACGTGGGGCTTTTTCACAACAGTTTTCCACTATTTCAAAAAAATGTAAGTTGAATTGAGCGATTGCTACAAACAGCTCAAACCTGCGAGCCACTGAATCCACCAGTCTGTTGATTTCAGTGTGCTTTCACAGAATCAAAGTAAAAATGTACCCGGTCTCTTCTTGATGCAACTATTTTACAGCACATTATCTAGGACGTGCTGATGAACCTTGATTTTTGCTGCTAGTCTTTGTCCTTGAACAGACCTAAAAACATTCCTTGCTGTTCAGAACTAACGGTTACCTAAGGTTTCAGTTTCAGTTGTTTCGAGGGGCTAGAAAGTGGAAATACTTTAAAAGATTTGAGCTTTGGTTTTCGGTGATGAGCAAGAAGCTGTGAATAGCATGCATGTTGTCTTCATCTGCACATTATTTCCTCAATGCGACATCCAATAGAGCTGAACTCACACCCAGCCTGTTTTCCTGTGAGACACGAGTTCACAGTGTTGTCAGTGTGTTGTCTTGTCTGTGTGTGTGAAGCATGATTCTTTTGGTTCACAGAGAAACCTTGTTGAATGAGCGTGTCCCTCAGATGAGCGGGACCCCCCCCCAGCTCCTCCTCTGCTCCTCCTCTGCTCCTCCTCTGCGTGCATGGACGCAGTTACATGCCCCCCCCCAGTGCCTGCCCTTGTCTGAGTTTTAGAGTGTGCACCTACTAACACACCGTTGAATTTAACACACACCCAACACATACAAAACAGCCACAACCACCAGGTGTTCCCCCCCCCCTTCTGACATCATACGTGAGTGTGTGTCTCGCCACAACTCTAATCGGACAACCTTCGAATCCCCACCACATTTAGGAAGCCAGTCGGATTCCCCGGAGCCAATGAGATGCCGGCGAGGCAGATGGACATGAGAGAGCCCCAATCAGATCCCACGCTCGGATCAAAGTAGGAGTTTATTCTGCTGCATGACCGTTTTCTTACGTTTGATGACTCTGGCCTATTTAGAATTTCACCAGAGCCCAACACTCCTTGAATGAAGTGTGTTGGCCGGCTATACGTCCAGGCCTAGATATACACCCCCTAAAATGTAGTGGTGCATGCTTTGGACTGGAGCATGGCATGATGGGAACAGTTTGTTTCAGCCAGAACAGAAACATAAAGTAGAATATAATCTCAACCCCCCTTTTTAATGATGCAGGTTTTTGTTTTCCTATGCAATGCACCCCTGGATCTTTCAATCCTCCCTGCAGCAGGCTTGTTTCAGTATTTGGCATGCTGATGTAACAGACCGTTGCAGTGTTCTGTGATAGAACATTTCCCTACACTGCAAAAAAAATCCAGATCTATAAACAGAAAAAAAGTTATGTAATCTAAAGAAATGTTCCACAACCAATTAGGGTTTGGTGATATGACGATATACCTTTACCATATACACCATATAGATACATTAATAAACTGTATTTATATAGCTCTATTTTTGGCCAAACCAGAGTTTCAATTTGTTTTTGTTCTCTTTCTCGTTATTCTATTTTAAATTAGCTTTTTTGATATGATATCCCAATATAGAATGACCAATTCAGAATATTTTATACATATTACCCAACCCCAGTATCAAACCATAAATCAGGTAGGCCTAAACAGATTTATTTTTGAACTATTTTAGAAATCAGACCACTACTAAAGTCCATCTACCCTTGATATAATTATTTGACATTTTTGGGAAGACATTTATTGACTTTGTTGCAGAGAGCAGGTTGAAGAGACGGACACACTAGCTTAGCTTAATTTGGCCTAGCTTAGTTTAGCCTAGCATAAAGACTGGATATAGTGGAAAGCAGCTAGCCTGGCTCTATTTAGAAGTAACAGAATCTACCTAATTAACACTTTGTATTTTGTTTGTTAAATCTGTACAAAAAATGTGTAAAATATGACACGTTTTATTTTTATACTGAGTTATGTGTCATTTTTACACTTCAATTATTCTATAGTCTCAGCAAAGGAGATACGTGTTAATTAGTCAGCTCTAGTGTTGCTGGCAGGTGGATTTTCTTACCTTCAGATAGAGACCACGAGCTGTTTCCCCCTGTTTGAGGGTTGACTAAAGCAGTGAAACTTTTTAAATTCACAATAAAGATGATGAAAGTGTTCTTCAATGTAGCTCGATTTAAGTTTGTATGCTTAGACACGATTAAAGAGCAACTTGCTCATGCAGTCTTTATCTTCTTTAGACAAAACAACGATATGCCCCGCGCAGTAGGATTCGTTATCTTTCATTAGAAAAATATTATTAAATTGTCCAGAAATCTGTTATTTTAGACTTTGTTTTATAGCTTTTTTTGCAGTTTAGGGCTATCCTGGTGTTTTATAGGAAATACCCTCCTATAGGCACCAACAACAGAACACTTGCATGAAATGACATGAAAGGTGTCCACAGATTCAATATTTAAGAAACTTTAAATAGAGAAAGTAGCTGTAGTGCTGCTTTTGTAATCAGTGTCACCAAGAAATAAAGTTCTGACAGCGAAATCAACTTCAGCGACTTATTGTCCTCAGTTCCTCCTCGGTAAGTATATAAAAACAAGGTTTTGGTAAAAAAAAATTGTTTCTCACACAGCAGGTAAAATGAAACCATGAATGAAAACACACACACACATTTCCGTCTTTGGAAATCATACTTGTATACAAGTACAGCAATCACTGCAGCAAGTAGAGAGGAAGTGTGTGTGTGTGTGTGTGTGTGTGTGTGTGTGTGTGTGTGTGTGTGTGTGTGTGTGTGTGTGTGTGTGTGTGTGTGTGTGTGTGTGTGTGTGTGTGTGTGTAAGGCAATAGGTCTTTGATGAGACACTTTTTGGGCCGTTAGAGGCTCTTGTTCTCCAAGTGGGCTGCTGCTTTTCAGAAAACACACACACACACACACACACATGCACACACACAGCTGGGATGCTGGGGTGCTGGATATGGCCCAGCATTTTAGCAGATGGCCTGGGTGCTACGCTATCAGTCACCATAGTAACATGCTCTCTTTTTCCTCTTTCTCTCTGTCTTTCTCTCCCTCTCTCCAGTGCTAAGAGAAGGAAAATGGCAGACAAGATTCTTCCGCAAAGGGTGAGGCTGCAATGTGTTTTTTTTTACCTTTGTTGTTATGTTTACTTAATGCGTGTGTGTTATTATGTGTTGGTGTGCACAACAGAAAAATCCTGATTGTTTTTTAATGTCATGGGTTCTTGGAAGGCGCAGAGGGCCAGACGATTTGTGTTATTATGAAATGAGGGGAGAGAGTATGAGGGCGCGATCAGGGGGTTTAGGGTTATTTATAAGGGGTTTTATTAAGTTATTTTGAAAGCGGCTCATTGAGTTAAATTGGAAAAATCAGCAGGATATGGCAGACACTTAAGTAGAACCGAAAGAGAATCGCCACCTTGCCACAGGTGAGTCTATGAGGTGATTTTTACATCCCGTTGTTTCAGTTTTTCGGCCCTGTGCCACACAATAACCTCACCACGGCTTTCAAACTGAAACTACGGCGGGCTGGAGACTGTATTTGTCTTAGCTTGGGTCTTATCCTCTAACATAACCCAGACAGAGAGATAGCGGTAGGCATGGCTGGGGCGCCACTCCACAATAATGAGTCAGGGACAGGGAATGTCTGCCACACTCCTCCGTCTGCTCGCCACCTCAGCCCGGTGAAAGGCATTGAGATGGAGATAGAGAAGGAATGAGAGGGAACAATGAAGGCAGCCATTTAGAAAATAAACATGAAAGAGAGAAGCAGAGGGAGGGAGGAGAGGAAGCGAACTGTAGGACCGTGTGTGTGTGCACAGTTTGGTAAGTGAGCAGCAGCCCTTGATGCTCCGAGGACTTTCATCGGTATGGTAATGTGTGAGCCCTGGCTGCTTGGCTGCACACTCTGCATCTCATTCTGATCCCCCCCCTCTGTCCCCAGGATGCTGTGGAAACCGTATTAATGGTGGGCTGGGCAGCGGTTTGAGGGAAAAATAACTCTCGTAGTAAATGATACTCCATATATAATGTAATCATTTAAATCTGAGTAATCATATTTAGTTTTTATGTAACGACAAGGTATTAAAACTGAGATTCCTCAAACTTGTTTTGTGGCACAGGTGTATGATGAATGTCTGAATTTTGAAGAAATTGGTATAAAATTAAGCATTTATAACATTTCCATTCTCTCAAAATGTGTCTTGTTTTTTTTTTTACAGTCAGACCTGTGGAGTATTTGTGTGACACTGTATTTGTGTGAAATGTTCCCAATTTTCAAGATACTTCAAATAAAACTGAAAGGAATAGTTTTACATTTTGCGAAAATTGCAAAAGTCTTTAAGGATGGATGAGAAGATTGTTACCCTTGTCTTTAAATTACCATTCCTTTAAACAATACTATATGTAATGGGGCTTAATGTCCTTGAAACAAGACATTGGACCCCCTGCAGCACCAAAGCGGAGTATACAGCTATTCTGCTTGAGCCTTGAGTGATATTCACATAGTATATATGAATAAAATCTGCCTTAGATCTGAGATCTAAAGTTTTTAATGTCACATTGTCTCTCCTCTGAGCAGATCCGTGAGCTGGTGCCAGAATCCCAGGCTTACATGGATCTGCTGGCGTTTGAGCGCAAACTGGACCAGACCATAATGCGCAAACGAGTGGACATCCAGGAAGCACTGAAGAGACCAATGAAGGTAAGGAAAAAACATCAGGAGCCAATAAGCCCTGTCTAAAACACCACTTTTGGAAGGACAGACATCAAATGTGCTTCGACAAACCATATTGAAAGGGTATAAATTGCCAATTTGGGTTTTTCTCTCATCTTAAAACACAAATTTAGTACCATTTCTAGGCTAAAACGTGTAATATTCAATCATTAATCTTTCTTTATAATCTGTTTATATACCTAAAGTATTTTTATTAAAGATTTTGTGGAATGTCCGTTTGATTTGTGGTGTTTCTATGTGCCCTTGTGTCAGCAGCAGAAGCGTAAACTGAGGCTTTACATATCCAACACCTTCAACCCTGCAAGACCAGACGCTGATGACTCAGACGGCAGCATTGCATCATGGGAACTGAGAGTAGAGGGGAAGTTGCTGGATGACGTAAGTGTTGTGCATTTCAAATATACAGTGCACGTTGAAATTGGTGTCTTAATGCCTTAGCTTTTTATCACATATCCAACGTAAAGGTGATGTAGGGTTTGCTATTATGTCGTTGAATAGCTGCTTAAAATCATAATCTTCCTATTACAGTGTGCTGCTGTGGTTATGATGATGTGCTCAAACAAACAGAAAAGTGTCTGCTGACTCAGAATATCAAACTGAATGACTTCTGTTGTGAGTATTAAGAGAGGCTGTGTTGAGCCGTAAGCTTCTCTTCAAAAAGCTCTGATGTTCTTAGCAGTCCGGGGCAAGGCCGTCATCTCACAGCGGTAGGAAGCATTTAGGTTTCACAAACCACAAATATTTCTGGTGAAGCTCTGAGGAAGTAGACCTTGAGAATGCCTAGTATCTTACTTTACTTTTGATCTCACTCGACCTCTTGTGGGTTTATGATGAGTAATGTCTCTGTGAGCAAAGACCAATGTGTGCTTTTTGCATTTGTGTGTCTGACTTTAGATACTAATTGAACACATTTCCCTATCTGTTTCACAGCCGGGGAAGCAGAAAAAGAAGTTCTCCTCGTTTTTTAAGAGCCTGGTGATCGAGCTGGACAAAGACCTGTACGGTCCTGACAACCACCTGGTTGAGGTTAGTTCAAACACTCTGTCAACAGAGGAAGTCAACATTCTATCAATATCTCTGATCGAGTGTTACAAAAATTAAGTTTTGCACTGTCCCAAAGATTACAAATATATTCTAAAAAGATATACATATATATATACTAACAAACATACACAAATTAAAGATACAAATATAAAAAAGGCATATAAATATATAGAACTAACAGGAAGATTAACACAGATGAGTATATGACTATGAATGAATATGACAACCCTTACAAATGTACACAAGTACAGCAATCACTGTCCATAGCAACTGGTGGAGAGAAAGAGAGTGTGTGTGTGTGTGTGTGTGTGTGTGTGTGTGTGTGTGTGTGTGTGTGTGTGAGAGAGAGAGAGAGAGAGAGTGTGTGTGTGTGTGTGTGTGTGTGTGTGTGTGTGTGTGTGTGTGTGTGTGTGTGTTTGAGTGTNCTCCTCCCCTGCCCGGCTGTTTCTCGTCTCGTGATTACCCCTCCCTGTATTTAGTCTTGTCTCTTCCTGTGTTCAGTGTTGGTTTGTGACTGAGTTCACCGGGGAGTGTTCTGTTTTGTCCAAGTTATTATTTTATCCTTGAAATAAAGGCAATATCAGTGTAATCTGCATTTGGGTCCTGCTTGCTTCACCCACCGTAACAGGGTCACCCACAATTCACAGTGCTCTGCTTGTGATGTAAAGGTCCAGGAGGGAGGCACCAATGATCCTCTCAGCAGTGTTCAGCATGCGCTGCAGAGAGCAAACAGTGATGTTAGAGCCAGTACTTTGTCTTTATAAAAAGGGCCACCTAGTTGTGACGTCATGAG
The DNA here is from genome assembly GCF_000735185.1 of Notothenia coriiceps. Taxonomy (NCBI): domain Eukaryota; kingdom Metazoa; phylum Chordata; class Actinopteri; order Perciformes; family Nototheniidae; genus Notothenia; species Notothenia coriiceps. Next base: position 477,173 of record NW_011356228.1, read on the forward strand.
TCAAAACCTTTCTGAAAGACGCTGTCGAGGCACCAATTTTAACCCTTTAAGTTACCGTTAAAGTTCTACAAGCCTATACAAAGAATGAAAGAAAGACCTCCTAAGGTATTATTTGATTTGAGTTTTGTTTGATTTGTTTTGACTATTGTAAAGGCCTGTTTTCGTTCTGTGAAAAGTTTGTGATTTTCTTTTAAGTAAAAGCACCTAGCACAATATCAACACACCACCGGAGGGCAAGCAAGTCATCCCAAATAAAGTAAAGCAGACTGATTGAAGGGAAATGCGTTAGAGATGTCTGTTTAAGGCGTCTAAGTGGCTTGATGGAAAACAAAGGAAGGACGCTGCGACAGGCTGTTGTACAAATGAAACCATCCCAATCAAACATATTATTAATGAGCTTCAGGTGTGAGTGTAATCACAAGTGATGCTGATTTCCTTAACGAGGGTTCCGCTCGTTAACACACCTGTTGTCCACCCACTCAGGTGTTTTTAATTATGTTGCCTGATTTGACCTTTTCAAAGCAGCTGTTTTATTTGACGCTGTCTCTTTAAAATGTGTTTTTTCTCTGAGTGGGTCATTGCTTTTCACTTGAGATCACATCTATTAGCAAAACAGAGCTTTTGTATGCGGCACTAATCAGTGAATATGGCTGTATATTCATGCAGTCAGGGTCAGTGACGGCCTCTTCATCTTGCAGGGGAGAGATTTTTTACTGAATATGTTATTTTGTGAAGTCTTGTTGAGTAACCCTTCTAACCTTCTGCTTATTTTTTACATCTCCTTCGGATGAATACAAAATAAAACAGACTGAGAGAGCGAACTGCCCTCTTCCCTCATTAATAACTTGATGTTTTCGTACCATTTAAAAAAAGGCTTTATTTTCAAAATGCAAGGTTGTGTTAACACACAGCTGTGAGAGCCTGAGAAGACAAGTGCTTGGCTATTAAAAACATCATTAGCTGGCCTACACTTTGTATCTCCACAGAATGAGACTTTAAAAAAACACACCTTTTAAGAGCGCCAAAGTGAAAAAATTACGACTTCCCAAGGTCCTCCTTTTTAGTGGGTATTTTGGCATGGCACTCAGATGGAAACGCTTTGAATGATTTTTAATAAAAAAAAAGATTTCTCTCTACCTTGAGGTACAATCAGTATCTGATCTGCTCTAATTGAGTTGCTCGCTGAAGGACAGAATTATTCTGTCCAAGTTACTTGTCCTAAAGATGGTGCTTAAAGTGCTTTTCTTTTCAGCTGGTAAGATAAAAGTATTTCAACTGTGGTTAGATAGAGAGGAGGTTCTGATATGCATAATCACAAAGACTAAAGCACAGAATCTTTATTGTATTCTTTCCGGGCTAATGTTAAGTCTTTCTGGTGTTAGTCTGCAGGACAGTGTGATCTTGTGTGTGATATCATTGGTACACATCCCCATGGTTACCCTATTACTGTCTTGGTTTCTCAGCACTCTCTGCATGGCTAGTTTAAAAAAATGTAACCTTTGACTAAACCACATGCTTTGCACTCCAGGTCAAGATCAAGGCAGCTAAAAACAGGTGCCTTCAGATGACTTATTTCTATCTGTTAATTATGTCATATCCTCTTCCGCGAACAGTCTGCAGTTTCTCTAGAACATTAAATATGAACCGGTAATCAAAGTTAAAGCTCAGAGATTAACGTGCTAAAAGGCTTATGTTTAGAAGATGTAATGTTTACCATTTCGTTAAGAGGAAGAAGAAGATATACTTTATTTTTAGCATGCTGTTATTTGATAGTTAGCACTAACACAAAGTACAGCTAAGGAATTATAATTCGTTCTTGCAGTTAATTAGTTACAATTAATGAATAATATAATCATTAAATACAAAAAGTGAGTGGTAATACGCACAATTGGCCTGCATACATACACTATATACAGTGTGCAGTATGTTTATTTTAAAGGTCCCCTATTATACTCTTTTAAAACAATATACTATAGGTCCCAGATATACACGAAAGTTGATCTGCCCTGAATCTTTATTCCTGAAACTTTCCGAATCTCTTTACACAGTGGAGACTCACATAATATGTGACACATTCATGTATAAAAGACATGACAATATGCATAATAGGTGACCTTTAAGAATGATGGGTGATATGTAACTGTTAAAAGAGACATATTATGCTTATTTTCATGTTAATTATTCTATTATAAGAAATTGTTTCAATGATTTAATGTTCCAAAAACACATTATTTTGCTAACACCTTCTGCCAGAATATACCTGCATTCATCCATTATAACGCCTATGTCTTTAAGCCCCCCCCCCGCTCCTGGAAAAAGCCTGCTCTGACTAAGTGATTCAGGGTCTTCAGAATCTGTGCTCTCACTTTATTTAAATCACTTTTTAGAATATGGGACAGTGTATATTTTAATATTCTTGTAATTTGTAGTTTATTTGATGTTAAAGTGTTTGTTGCAGAAAAAACATGATTTAAATGATTGTTGCCTCTAAAGCAGTAATTAATTATGTTTCAATAAGTGAAACAAAACAACATTTCCATTCAGTCTGAATAAACCACCTCAGTTTGGGGTGTGTAGTCATTGTATGGTGGCTCGCTTTTACAGTGGCACCGCACGGGCACCACGCAGGAGACGGACGGCTTCCAGGTGAAGAGGCCGGGGGACGTGAGCGTGCGCTGCACCCTGCTGCTGATGCTGGACTACCAGGTGAGGGCGCCACCCCCCTCACAACTCTGACAACAATCCATGACATCTTTCAGGCCTCAAAAGTGTTTTAATGCGGTCCTATTGTCCCCGCAGCCCCCCCAGTTTAAGCTGGACCCTCGTCTGGCGCGCCTGCTGGGCATCCACACTCAGACCCGCTCCTGTATCATCCAGGCGCTCTGGCAATACGTCAAGACCAACAAGCTGCAGGACTCTCATGACAAGGAGTACATCAACTGTGACAAGTACTTCCAACAGGTATGGGACTCTATGTGGAATAAATCATACAGTTGTTTAATATTTCATTCCCTACACTCTTAATGTAAATAATATCCTGCTTTATATTGTGTCTAAAGCCCTTCAATTTGTTTTTATGCTGCAATTTGGGATCAATAAAGTACCTCTTATCTTATCTTTTAAATATGCTGCTGAAAATAACTAGGAAAACACGAGTACTATGAAATATATCTACCTTGCAATACTGACTGCTACTTGTAATTTCTAAAATATACATCATACACACTCAACCTTATGATGCTTTCTACAATTCCAGTCAAAACAATCAGTGTGCTCACTCGTTCTCAAACATTTTAAAATACATTTTAACACCTAAAGGAAACTACTTACCAACAATTATATTTGACCCTCCTCTCCAGATCTTCGACTGCCCTCGGCTGAAGTTCTCTGAGATCCCTCAACGCCTAACCAACCTCCTCTTGCCCCCAGACCCCATCGTCATCAACCATGTGATCAGGTAGAATCCTTTCTTCTAATCCTTATTCAACAAGGAAAAGTTGTATTGAGGTTCAACTGTATTATGCATGCTTCATGGAAAAGATAGGCAGTCAACACAATGAATGGGAAGTAACCAAAATGTGTCTTTAAGCATTTTTTGACATAGTTTTGATGTTTGTTTCCTGTCAGCGTGGATCCCAACGACCAGAAGAAGACGGCCTGCTACGACATAGACGTGGAGGTGGAAGACCCTCTGAAGGGGCAGATGAGCAGCTTCCTGCTCTCCACCGCCAACCAGCAGGAGATCGCCACCCTGGACAACAAGGTGAGCCTCACAGAACACACACTGAGGAGCGATTCAGCTTCGATGTGTAGATCTAACTCAGGAGCTAACTGAGCAGCCACATGGGAACAACCAGATGTATTGCATATATTTTGAACCGAAGCGTTACAGGTAGTTACTTGTGATGAATCCCACACCATTATGTGGGGCCAAGATTTATGTTTCACAGACAGATTTAAACTTTTAAACTGACATTTGTTGCTGTGTTTGAGCTTGAAGGCCAAAAGAAAAGTCAGAAATACATTCTTCTCTTGTACAATTGGCATACAAATGGTAATAAATATATGGACACATTTTCGTTTTGTACTTTCTTTTTTAACTCTTTTGCATCAGCTTTTTGAAAGATTAATGTTTGTGCCAGTTTGTTGGCATTTAATATTCATGATGGCAGAGATATACCCATTTATATGTTATCCTTTCCTTTATCACATACACTTTTGAAAAGATCACCATATTTTATAAAAATCTATAAAGGCTACATTTCCTGAGGAATGTGTATTTCCTGTTTGTAAATGTTTAAAGACTTTTTTTCTGAGAGTGGATACAAAATCTTCATTTATTTTGTGACATTTTGGATCTATTTTAAATCAGGAAAATGGCATTTTCAGCTGTGGTTGTTGCTTTTTCTGACTTACAGTTTAAGGTTAAAGTATATTTTCCTGTTGTAAAGTATGTAACTGTTCCCCTTTCAGATCCATGAGACCATCGAGTCCATCAACCAGCTGAAGATCCAGAGGGACTTCATGCTCAGTTTCTCCAGAGACCCCAAGGGCTACATCCAGGACTGGCTCAAATCCCAGAGCCGGGACCTTAAGGTTAGATATTTAAACATACACACACACACACACACACACGCACACACACACACACACACACACGCACACGCACACACGCACACACACAGGCCCTCATGTGTGTCTCCTTTCCTAAGGAGCTGTAGTTACTGGTCACTTTGAATAACAAGTTTTGGCATACAAAACATTTTCTAATGTTATGAAATCTGATAAATTGATTAAACTATGTTAGAACATTTTAAAATGACTTGTTTTTTCCAGCTAAAACATAAAATCCATCTGTAATCATATAATCTCACAGTGAGATTCTATCTAGTAAGGAATTTTACTTTGACACTTTAAATACTTTCACTTGAATAACATTTTAAATACCATAGTTCAACTGACGTGGAGTCATTTTACACTGTGGCAGAATCAGAACAGAACTACACTCTAAAATTGGTTTATTGCGAAGTAGGTTTTCACTCAAAAGACATTTGCTTTGGGTGTATTGGTACATAACAAACTGAAAGATATATACTATATTGCTCTCTTTACTTAAATGTCAAATCCAAATACTTCTTATCATCCCTCACATCACATTTAATATTAAACATGGTTATTATGTAGTCTTATCATTAATGATTCTTCTCTTGTCTGTAGTTAATGACAGACGTGGTGGGGAATCCTGAGGAGGAGAGGAGGGCGGAGTTTTACCACGAGCCCTGGTCCCAGGAGGCTGTCAGCCGCTATTTCTACTGCAAGGTGAGGAACTGTCGTCTTCTCTCACTTCACAACGACTCCAGATCCGCCTCTAGATGTTTTGTGACATATTTCCTTTTTTTCTGAATAGATCCAGCAGAGGAGACAGGAGCTGGAAACGGCCTTAGCTGTCCGTAACACCTAAAACAAGGCCCTCCTGAATCACCCCCACTGATTTCCTGTGTGTTTGGAGGCCATCGCTGTAGTTTGGTGAAACTTCATAAACGGTCATAAAAGAAAATGCAATTTCTGAGGTTTCCCAAAGTTTAAAAATGAAGTGAAATGAGGGCGAGTTTTTCTCACGGCGGACGCGATGGAAGCCCTGATGCACATATTTGTCCCGTTTTGTGCAGCACTGTGAAGGCATCATCATTTCCCGCATGTGTTCAGCTGCGCCCGCAAAGGTCAAGCCCCTCAGACCACAAGCATCCAAAACTAAAGCCCCCTACTCTCCGCTTCTTTAAATACGTCACACACACGTCGAGAAAAACTCTGACCGGCTGCAAACACACCGCCATGTTTTTGGATCTCAAAACAAACACGATGTGACTCTTCGCTCTTGATGGGTCTTCATATTTTATGTTCCCCAAGGTTTCCTGTAACTGATTTATTGTTTGATTCTAAGTGTGTGTTTTTGTTTCTGAAAGATTGATTTATGACACCAGCAAAGTGGAGATTACAAGTGTGACACATAGGGAATCAATTCTATCTAGAAACCTGAGATTTAATTCACTTTCAGGTTGGAGTGAATCAAATGGAAATGTGTCTCATTTAAAGGTAGGGTAGGTAAGAATGGAGAAACCAGCTCGAGTGCGCTAGAATTACGCAGCCGAAAAAAATCTGCCCCTTCCTTCAGACTTCCTTACAGAGCCCCTCCTCCAACACACACGAATGCGCACATGACCAATAAGGGCACGAGATAAGTTTGTGCACGAGATGGAAGGCTGACAGGCAGGTAGGCCATCCAGTTATTTTAGCCGGGCCGGCTAAAATGATTGGTCGTGCTTTTTACAGCGCCACGGCTTCCACAGATTAATTTTTTATGTATTTATTCATTGTCAAAGCATTTAATGTATTCATTGCTATCGGGATGTTAAGAGCATTCCATGGAATATAACAAAAAGTGTTTCTGAAGTGAATTACCTACCCCACCTTTAAGTTGTATTTGCCAGTCATTCTTACAACAGTATTAGATAAGAGCTGAAGTATTACCACAGCGAGAATAGTGTTTTAATGAAGGAGTATTGATCATAATAATAAGAGTTGTTTCTTCCCTAATCATAGCTAACGACAAATATGCCTATACATGTTGGGACTTGTTTTTGTCAGAGTCGCTCACTGCCTCTTCCTTGTGTATTTTGCCAGTAAATGTAAAGGTATTACCAAAGGTTGCAACGAGAAGAAGAGAACATGATCACTGAAACAGAAGTGGGCAACGATCCTCACCTGGGTTTAACAGAAATTGCAAAACATTTCCATGTAAGGTGGTCATAAAAATCTGAACAATCTGGGTAGTTCCAGAGAGGATTTATTTCCAAATGTTTAGATTTTCTAGCCAATTAGGCCTCAGGTCTTTGTAAACAAACCCTGAAACTGTTATTGTAATGAACACTTAAACCCAGGTCTGGAGGATTTTGTCCATTTCTACACTTTTTATGTTACATGAAGAAGAAAAACACTTTTCTTCTTTAGAGATGTGAATGTAAATATGTGTTTCCCCCTTAAGAGGTCCAACTGTACAGGATACCGCAGACTATTTGTGTGTTTGTTTTTGGATTTGGGGAGGATGGGGGGGAGCTGAGTGGTGCATTATGGGAGATCCATGCGATTTGAATTAGTAGGGCAGGAATGTTAGTGTTCCTCTGTGTACTATCTTGGGTTGGGGGGGATTTATTTTGGGTATATCGTGGGAGCTGAAACAAAGAAAGACCTCCCTCAATCTCAGTAGCTGTAACACGATGTAATCTGCACCGATCTCCTTTTACACTTTTTTTAACGACACTTGACTTGTATGTATATGTTGTAATGTCAGATGGAGGGTTTTGTTCCTCTCTCTCAGCAGTCAGTTTCTAGCTGGAACCTTTTCTGGGTTCCTTTGCACTGTGCTGTGTCTCTTTTACCGGGACTTTTCTCGTCATGGGTGAGACCCTCTTTATAATCCCAGCGTACACAAAAAGTGATCGAACGACGACCTATGCATGCTACATGGACTTTAATTAACACATCTGATGAGATATGTACATATATATAAAAAAAAAAAAAAAGCTGGCAGTCTGTGTGAAAAAACCCTTCAGTTGAAATGCCTTCTGGAAACTTTTTGCCAAAAATGATATGCCCTACCAGCAACTAACTGTAGGTGTGATTTTCTGAGCTATGTTTTTGTTACTAGGACTAAGTTATATTAACTGCACTCATTAGAAGAGAAACAGTAGTCATTTGTAGTATGCTAGTCCTGACCAGGGGTGATTTGTCTTTGTATGGCCAGGGCATTCACATGGTTGTCATACAGTCACTGATTCACTTGCACCCTCTTGTGGAGGAAACTAGAAGCTCCGGGGTGACCTCTGCCTCAAGCGGCTCAGTGTCAGAATATCCTGACACTGTTACTGTTACTAAACCCTGACATACTGTTGACATGTCCCACTCCCTGCATGTGTTTGAGAGAGTGGGAACCGCTCTCTCTCTGTTTACACTGTTGTCAGAGCGTCACCAACAGGGAGGGAGTAGTATACATTACACTGTATATCTATGAACTGGTGATTCTACACACACAAAAAGAAGAAGAAAAAGGGAAAAAGCAGCTGTGACATTGCAAGACAGCCTGGATGTAAATAAAGAAGCGCTTGCCAAAGTTTGTAAATGCCATGATATGTGGAGTGTCTTTTTTTCACCTTTCTGTTGAAGTGGAGGTCATTTTTTATTCAATCCAAAATGACAAACTTTACAAAGGTTCACTCTTTACAAAAAGTATGTATTAATGTGTTAAACTCAGCCTCTTAAGTAGAAGCATAAAGTAGAATTAAATGGGAATCCTACCCCAAAATCAAACTCAAGTGCAATACTTAAATGAATGTACTTCCATACATTACACCACTGCCTAAGGTTGCTTATATTATATCATTTTTTTTTAAAGAGCAATGCTACAATTTCTTATCAGCACCTTTTAAAAATATATATCTGCAGTATTACTGATATACTTACATGGTAAATGTCATTGCGATTAAGGCAAGATATGAGGCAGTTGAAGTGTTACTTGTTTCTACATCTAGGTTATAAAATAAATACCTTTTCATCATAGAGGGATGTGGATGAATAAGGATGGTGATACATCTAGCTATTTATTTTATTATATAATATGATTTCATAACACGTCGTACTGCTGCATTGAACTTAATTGACATTTGATGAGTAATACTCAAAGGAACGTGTATGACACATTTTAAATCTGCCACTAAACTAGGGATTACCTGCAGGATAAACAGAGATGTCACGGAATTAATGAAGACTTCAATTTGATTTTAATTAATCTATTTTCCAGTTTTTTTTAATCTGCTGACACTTTAGCCCTTACCTTAATAAACAACATACCCAAGCCTTGCCCACAATAACAGAAACCTGAGATACAGTACCAATGGGTATTCGGATTTAAAAAATGTTTATACTCAAACATTTAGGGGCAAAATGTTATATTAATATCTTTATTTTTTAAGATGTTTATTCTATCTTCCAAATCAATGCAATAAGTAATAATGTAATCATTTTTGCCCTTCTAAATTAACCCCCTCCAAAAGAACACTCTCATACTGATAAAGTGTTGATTTTGTGCTACATTTTCCTTCCTGAGCTGGCCGTCCCCAGAAGGTGGCAGACAGGCTTCTTATTGTTCCCTGACCTCACTGTGAGGAAGCAGGTGGAGGGCCTTTTCCACGGCGCAGTGCAGTGGTGGTGTAACGCTGACTGCTGCCCCCTCCCCACCTCAGAAAGAACCTCTTTCACTCTGCTGCTACCCTATTCTCCCGACAAATATCACATGGAGAAGTTTGGCATGTGGGGGGAGTTTCAGGGTGCCATCGTCTCACCTCTTTAGAGACGAGGAGGGAGTGTGAAGTAAGCCATTCAGCTTTTTTCGACCTCAGAGGGGTTAACCACCCACACCACGGAGGACCTTGGCATGGGAGTTACGACCCTCCCTCTGGGCGCTGGGTTCACTTCTCTCCCTAAAGACATGTGTAAAGAATACTCGCCCAAATCCAGGGAGGCCCGGGCCGGGGTGGAGATTTACTGACTTAATGTGGGGAGACGAGGCGGGGCAGGCTTCTTGGAACAAACTGTTCACTGCCTCCAGGCGCTGCAGTGTAGCTTTTACGCAATCCGGAAAGACTACATTGAATTAATTTAATATGAGCACGCCATCATCATCCCTACGGAGAAACTGTTCAAGCATGCTCCTACAAACTGCTATTGAAACACACACACTGTATGAATGAAGAAACAACACTGAGCTTAAATATCACTCTTTAATACCTCTTTAAAAAAAAGAAAAGGCAGCCAGCGGCTTCAGCTTGTTACCAGTATCATTTTAAACATCTTCAAATAAGGAAGACTTATGGCTCAAGGTTTTCCCTCAACAAAGAAGGCCTTTGTTCATTTGCTATCAAGACACAACCTCATAGAATTGGACTATAAATATGTTTTGCTCAGCTCTTATAAGAATACATCAATGGCAGGGATACAAGTGACAGTAGTCGACGTTCGGACGCCTCCATGACTCATAGTTCGTCTAGACACAAGTCACGACAGTCAGTTATTGACTCGTAAGTCAGAAGTAATGAGGAGAGAGATTTTCAGCTGTAGGAACTGACGCATCACAACACATTTGCTCTGTTAAAGTGTTGTGTTCTCCTAAGTTTTATTTAACTTTAGCCTCATTCTCTTTCTGCAAAATACAAGGGCGTGAATTACAGTATATGGATCACTAAGTTCCCATATTATTATTCACATGTTCTGCGTGAGTATCCTTTAGTCAAGGCAGTATGTTTGTGGTGCACCCAACAAGTCTCTTAGGTGCTGTTGGCTTGCTCTTGTTCAAAAATAGCCATAGCTAGATGTGAGCGGGAGCCCAGGCCCTCCAGGTTGCTGAGGACACAGCGGTGGTAGATATCCTCGCTGAATCGTGGGTTGCACGCTCGCCGCACGTATTTCTGGATCAACGCGGGCTCTACGGCTCTGAACACATGTAGGCCCGAGTAACGGACAAATATGTCGTACACGTCCATGCTTTCCAGCAGCTCCTCGTTGTCCAAGATGTCAGCTGCCATCTTGGTCCTCGCGGTCATGTAGTCAGCGTTGTAAAAACAAGCCTCGTCGAAGACTTGCCGGTCAAAGTGTCCGTCTCGCAGCGACTCAGAAGCGAAAGAGGAGGAGGCCGCAGAGGGCGGCTGGTCGCGGTACATGACAGCGGGACTGTACTCCTGGAAGTGGATGGGGAAGAAGATCTGCCAGTTGCTGATAGCGTTCATTCTGCAGCGATTCAGGAAGTCGGCGTTGACCTCTGTCCACACGCTGGCGAGGAAAAACAGCGTGTCCACTGGGTGCTTCTTGGAGATAATGTCCATCAGCTTGACCTGTGAGGGCACCTCCGTCTTCACGCTGATCCAGGGGATCTTCACGTCACCGTAACGCTTCTCCACCTCCCCAATCATGGCCTTGATGCCGGCAAACACATCTGTCTGGCTGACTCTCTGAGCGTCAAAAGGATCGTAGATGAACAGGAACGTCAGTAAAACATTGTCATGGGTGTCCAACGTGTTCATCACGTACATGTCGAGGAAGTTACCAACAAAGTCCTGATCCTGGGCGGTGACGGGGAGGATGACCTGCACACGCGTCGCCTCCGTCACATAGGGCATTGGGATGATTTCCACTGCGCTTAAAGGCCGCAATAAGTTAACCCGTTTGGCAATGACTTGACTGTGGCCTTTCTGGGTGTATGCCTCCAGTGCAAGGTCCAGAACATACTCCATTCCACGCGTGGGGTCAAACCGCCGGTAACCGTTAAGTAGGCGGCGCTTGTGGAAGCGTAGCTGGGGCTGGTAGCGTTCATTCAGACGCTCCACCGCGATCTCCAGAACTGCGTTTACATCAGCACGGTCAGCCCCTCTCATCTCGCACTTCGGGGAGCTGTCAATGCACGAGTAAATATGCTCTTCGGTAAAGTACTCCCAGTTTATAACCTCAAAACGGGTTTTCGGTTTGAAGGGAGCGTTGATTCCAATAGGCCATGTGACTCCAGCTTTACCCTCTGGCGTCAAATCACTCAGGTTGTTGATCTGCACCTGATGAGTAGACACACAAATCTGTCAAGATTCAAATCAAAGCCAAGAAGGACCACACTGTCTAGTGTGCAAACATTTGCGTTTATGACGTGTGTGATTGCTCTGTGGCGTATTTTAAGTTGAGTCAACACAGAGAAAATGAACTATCATTAGCAGCTACTTTAATCACATAGTAATGCTTCTCAGGCAGATCCTATACACAGGATGATGACACTGGAATGTAACACTTCATGCCCTAGCAAAAGACTTCAATCCAATGTCTTGGCTTTCAGACATGTTTAAATATTGCATGCGCCAGGAATGTATGCCTTGGCTCTGAAAATCTGGGTGTGGTGGAGATGAGAGCAAACATTATACTTTCATACTGAACTCATCACCAAAGCAGCCAACTGAAAGTGTATAATCAAATAAAAGTTTAAATTTAAGAGATAGCAGTGTTAAAGAATACAAACCTGCAGATGTTGAATCTGTTGGTAAGTCCTTTCCAGCTCAATCTGACTGAAGCGTTTGTGTAGGCGGTACATGAGGTTTGGTTCCGATATAGGATGGACTGTGAAGGCATTTTTAAACTGTATGCTATCTTCACGTTCTGGATCTGCATTTTTCCCGAGCTCGAAGTAACGATATGTCATCTCCTGTGAACCACACAGAAGTCGACAAAGAAAATAAATGTTAGATAATATGCAGATAAAAATCATGTGTGAATTTAATGAATAAAACTAGTCTCTTTTGAAGCACATTCTTTAAATGTATGTCCATGCATGTGTCTGTACCTGGTGAACCTCCACGCAACTGAGACCCAAGTAATCAATAATGCAGCGACCCAGCCACTCATCAGGCCTCACACTGAGGATGTCATTGCGGCAGGTGTCAAGGTGGGGTTGCAGACGTGCTAGCAGACTGCGGGACAGCAGGTAGCCATACCCGCCGTGGCAATAGCGTGCTTTCTCTTCTCCACCTATAAACTCCTCCGCCCTGCCCATATACAGGTCCTGACCTGCACTGAGGTGGCCCACCAGCTCTGTCAGACGATTTGCTTGTATGTAGGTGTCATCCTGGGATAGGAGGAACCAGTCATAGTCAGAGCCGTAGTGCCGATGGAGGTGACGCACTGTCTCGTACATCAGCCAAACTGGACGGTCGTCGCCGTGGGCAACCACAGTCATGCCATGAGGCACCTTAGGGCTGCGCAGGCCTGTGAAGAAAAAGGTGCGATGGAAGTGGTGGGCAATAGTGCGATTCACTGCCACGGCCAGTGTGTTGAGGGTAGCCCGGGAAGTCAGAACTCCCGCCAGCAGCCGCTCTCTGATGCCCAGTTCTGTGTGGATATAACGAGTCCTGGAGAGGGGAAGTAAAGAAGGTTAAAAAAAGAAATATGACATTAAATCACAAACACAATAAAGGTGATAATATCTCATTAAAGTCCGTTTCGTTACATCACAAAAAATATATAGATTTCAACAGAATTAAACTTACATAAATCGTAAAAACAACATTTTGAATAGGACATGAAATACTTTGAATCATTTATCCAAATGTACTGTACAAGTCTGTTTGTTGTCTTTATAAAGAGATTTAATCTATAATCTATCAACCACCTGTACTGTAACCCAATCAGTGCATTTAGATTATTGCAGGGGATAATTCAGTGTAAGCCTATTAAATTGAGGATGGAGTGTTTTGAAACAATATGGTAAGATATAAAGTAATTTGATGTGTTGCTTCTTTTTCAAATCTGTCTTAAAATGTGTTGAATAAAGTAACAGGCTGCAAAAGTATCTACTATGCATGTTGTTCTACACCATTGAGAAACTATTTGCACAATTCTTTATAATATATCATCTACATTTTATATTGTTGAGGATTTTTTTTTCTTTCATATGGGATCATGACAGAAGCACAACTTTAACACTAACCTTAGAACTTTCTTGTGGGGCTTGTTTGGGTCCTTGTGATATGGAATGATACGTGGCTGGAAGTCTTCCTCTCCAGCACCATCTCTCGAGTCTCTCTGGGCATCTCCTCTGCCCATAAAAAGTCTCCCGTTGCCCAGTTCATCTCCACAGGAGTCATCGGTATCACCTTGTGTCCAGGACACCATTAAAAGGCTCAAACTACATCCCAGAGATAGCCCGAGGATAAGGGGTAAAGCAGGCCTGAACAGGGCCAAAACTGAGGAAAGACGCATATCTAGTAGTTATGAGCTACACTTGATGAGGTAGTTCTGGAAAACTTAACTACCTACAGATGTGTCAACTCTCCTGCCCTAATGGAAGACATTTAGCCATTCAAGGAGCTATGTTAGGGGAAACTGAATTATTGACACATACAAAAAGGTGCCTCAAATGTCACATAGTAGCTCTTTCTTCAGTCCCATCCGCTGAGGTAGTCGTTACGAGATTTATATAAAGCATTTGATGTTAACGTTTAGTTACCTAGTAATAAACTACTTATTTTCCATGTGTAAAATAGTACGTTTTATCATGGTAGAAGATACATTATGTTTAAATGTAAAGGTGACGGTTTCGTCGTTTCGTCAAAACAAATAATTGCAAATATATTAACACTATCAACATTTATTGCGACGTAACAGTTGTGTAACAACAAAGCAAGCCGTTTATGTTAGTCACTGCCATGTAAACTGTGTAGTGTTACTCTGGGTATTCCGTGACTTTTGAGCTAACGTTGTGGTAATTAGCTTAACTAATTCTTGCTAGGGTTAACACACCAACAGCTACCTCTAAAGTCAGCTAAGTAATGTACCGTTAGCAAAACGCTAAATAACACCTGGTAAAGTTGTCCATTTGAGTTACGTTACTCTATTAAATAAAGAATAGAAAATCGAAGAAAGAGGACTTGAAAATAGTAAATATTGTTCCAGAAATCATAACCTCAACAGTAACGTTAGGTCGGAAAAACAAATCAAATCAAAGAGCAAGCTAGCAAAGAAGCTAGCATCTTGTTTTAGTCCCGATATATCTCCCTCGATCCTGTCCACGAACACTGACTTGAAGGCATTAGGTCCCATTATTCATCGTTGATACAGGTACAAATCCTCCAAGCATAGCCATCCACATATCGTCCGTTTCCTGAAGTTTCTTGACTTCCTCAACATTTGAGTGCCACACACACAGGGTGGAATAACGTCTCTCTCACGTATGGGTTTACCCTCATCATCACTGATATAGCCTATGCTGCTGCAGCATCACCTGCTATGACTGAATGAAAGGACCTATGTTTTTGCGATAAGGATTACTTACGACAGAGTACCCAACACCACACCAAGAGAGTATCGTATTTATATGGTGTATAATTACAGTTAAAATGTGTCAAGATATGTGTATTTATAAAGATGCGATAACGTGTATAAACCTTATCAGTTTGGTTACACCTCATAAAATGACCATATATCCATCACAACATCATTCGTTTTATTCCCAGGTTTACTAGCTATAACTTAGTCGATGTCTAGTTAGTCATAATGAATAACAAAAGTATTGTTTCCGATTGAGAAATAAAGTATGTGACTCATTTTGTATGAAAACGGGACATTTTACTGCAGTCCCACGAGAAGGGGAGGTAACATCTATTCTCGCCGCCCTCTTTGACCATATATGGACTGTCTGGCGGTTTGACGTACGGCTACATCCACCCGGCAAAAGTGGACACGAGACATCGGTGTGCTCCGGAGACCAGTTTTTCATTTTCTAGGTAAGATATATATTTACGATGTATGACAATTACGACTCAAATAGCCAGGATAAGCTGGTTAAAGACAAAATAAATAATATGATTGAAAAACAAAAAATCCGCCGAATTAGCCGCATTCAGCTGGTTGGGCCTTTCGTCAAGTTAGCTTTAGCTTCACAGGCCTCTCAGCTGTAGTTAGCAACCGTTGTTAGCTTAGCTAGAGAACTCACGTTTAAGCAGTAAACGGCTGGTTTATTAATACTGATATAATCTATTTCCTATGTATGACGTAATGTCTTTATCAGCTAACACATTTGTTTTAATATTTTCGTAGATTAGTTTTACTCGGATCTGAAAAAATCTACCGGTAATTCTAAGAGCATCAGCTACCGTTAGCTTCTAAAAGTATGGCCACCAGGCTTTTTAATGTGACGAGACCAACGTGCAAGCAGGTGGGATTGGAAGGAATCTAAATGCGGTCGTGGTTAGCATTGTCACTATCATAAACTATCTATATGCTTTACCGTTAATCATTTCGGATATATAATAACGTTAGCCTTTGATTTCATTCTTTTTAATTCGTTGAATTTCACGACCGGCATTTGTGTGACGCTACATCACCGGCGAATGTTCTAGGCCACTTTCCGTAAGCCATTAGCCACCCAGTTGTGTAATCTCATTATACCAGTAAGAAGTATTCACAATATTTAGCAATTATCAAACAACTCAGAATCGGGATATGGTATATATCCCATCATCTGTATTAAAAGAGAATAAGAGTGTTGATCTGTTTGTCCTTTTTCGATGTTGAATAGGCTATCGCAACCATGCCATCCGACTTAGCTAAAAAGAAGGCAGCGAAGAAGAAGGAGGCTGCCAAAGGTCGCGGGCGTACCAAGAAAACTGATGAACTAGAGGATGGTGATCAACCAGAGGCCCAGTCCAATGGAGCACAGAGCAATGGTGAGAGGACTTATCTTTGAGTAAATGTTATAAGTTGTGATGTACTACGTTTTCACCTTTACAATGTCTTAATGTCTAGCTTGAAATATTGGAAAATTATGACACAGATTAATTTTTTTTTTTTTACAGGAATTGCCAGTTTGACAAAGGAGATTGATGAATTTGAACTGGCAAAGACAGAGGCGAGGGCTGTGACAGGCGTTCTGTCATCACACCCCAACAGCACTGATGTCCATGTTACCAGCCTGTCGCTCACCTTCCATGGGCAAGAACTGCTCACAGACACCAGCCTGGAGCTCAACTCAGGAAGACGCTATGGTCTCATGGGCCTGAATGGCACAGGTAAAATGTCTCTTAAGTAGTATTACTAAGTAGCCTGTACATTTGCAGTGCCTGGTGTACATTTTAGGAACTTGGATATTCAAACTGCTAATTTACAGCATTTACCTATTTTACAAGGGGATTACTGTTGCTCAGAATATATTGTTCCAAGGGAACCTTGTCAGGGAAAATTTAATAATCATATCTTCTTTTATCTGCCAGGAAAATCCATGCTGCTGTCTGCCATTGCCTCTCGTGAGATCCCCATTCCAGAGCACATCGATATTTACCACTTGACCCGGGAGATGCCCACCAGCGATAAGACTGCTCTGTACTGCGTCATGGAGGTTGATGAACAGAGGATTATGCTGGAAAGGGAGGCAGAGAGACTTGCCTCTGAGGACTGTGAGTTACACATGATGTACCAAGCAATGACTTCAGAGGGGAAATGTATTGTCAGAGGCAACAAACAGAATGCTGAGATATATTTAACAAGACACACCCTATTTTGAGTGAACATAACTCCAAGCAAAGACAATATAAACGGTATACATCACTTATCGTGGTTCTTAAGCTACATTGATTGAAATCGAAATTGAATTCCTTTCTCCCCTTGCATAGCCGAGTGTGAGAAGCTGATGGAGCTGTATGAGCGTCTCGAGGAATTGGATGCAGCCAAGGCAGAGGTGCGAGCGTCTCGCATCCTCCATGGTTTGGGTTTCACAGCTTCAATGCAGCAGCAGAAAATGAAGGACTTCAGTGGAGGATGGAGGATGCGAGTTGCTCTGGCCAGGTAAAGTGCTCAATATTAAACCATTCAGTGACATGATTTGATGCCACCTTCCTCTATCTGCATACATTTGAATTTAACCAGGGGATTCAGAGGATTATACTGTTCAATTTGTACAATACTACATTCAGAGGCAGATATTTTTTAGGCGGTGTGCTCTTTGATTAGCAATGCTTGTCAAGGGTGTAGATCTGAGAATGTAGGTTTTTCTGAATAATAAATAAAAAGTTAACTAAAAATTACAAATCAAAATTGTGTAATACCCACTTGGTGCTAAATTCAGATACATTTAATTATGGCAGAACTGCTTCTTGCAACATGTGTGCCTGGTCCAGAAAATGGATGTTTGCTGTTAGATTCAGACATTTTCTGAGGAATACCATTGTAACCTATGATTTTTCGCACATACAAAAAAAGGCAAAAACCATTGAAGAGAAGTAGTCCATATACCTTCCTGAATTGTAATATATAAAACTGACACCATGCAATTTTAGAAACGAATGGTAATTGAATAAGCCATTGAAGAGTTTATCTATACAGGACAAAAACAAGCTTCACATTTTAATGACTTTCCTATATTTCTGCAGAGCCCTGTTCATCAAACCCTTCATGCTGTTGCTGGACGAGCCCACCAACCACTTGGATCTGGATGCCTGTGTGTGGTTGGAGGCGGAGCTCAGTTCGTAAGTTTCCACCCTACTCCATCCCTTTTTACATCTGTCCTAACAGTCCAAATGTGTTGCTCATCCTGCTTCTTCTTGTCAGGTTCAAGAGAATCCTTGTGCTCATCTCACACTCCCAAGACTTCCTGAACGGCGTGTGCACCAACATCATCAACCTGCATTTGAAAAAGCTGAAGAACTATACGGTAAGAACAGCGGTCTGAAACCACTGATGGCTCCTAAAAATAAAATAACCGCATGAGCATCCCTTGGCACAACTTTAAAAGAATCTTGAATCTGGGGCAAGGCTGTAGCTAATTATGTGTCTGTGTGCTGCCCTGTATGATGACCATGCAAATGTATTTTTGGCTTTAAGGGTAACTATGACCAGTATGTAAAGACCAGAGAGGAGCTGGAAGAACACCAGATGAAGCGCTTCAACTGGGAACAGGACCAGATCACACACATGAAGGTAAATGAGAGACACCATGTGTTGGGATATTTCCACTGCAGCAATGCATAATTTGAAGGATAATCTTCCAGCAAGCGAACACATTTTTTGTTGACTTTGGACAAGATTTAGTCAATTCTTGCAGTACATTTTTTCACAACATGCATCCTTAATGTTTCTGTGACAGGAAATACATTTGACTAATGGTCATTTGTCCAATCAATACCTGTATTCATAGTTCTTTTTCAACCTCTCTCTCCTAGAATTACATTGCCAGGTTCGGTCACGGCTCTGCAAAGCTGGCTCGACAGGCTCAGAGCAAAGAGAAGACCCTGCAGAAGATGGTGGCCTCAGGCTTGACTGAAAAAGTTTCAAATGACAAGGTACTGTCATGATGACATGTGGTTTTTAAGACTTTTGACCAAGTGACATATTTTGTAAGTGTCCAGTGGCACATGTATACTATGGCACTAACACCTGCCTCTGTCTCCCACAGACTCTCACATTTTGTTTTCCTCCGTGTGGGAAGATTCCTCCTCCCGTTATCATGGTTCAGAATGTGAGCTTCAAATACAGTGACAATGCAGTAAGTACAGTTAATATTGTTGTCTTCATTAAAAGTTGTAAATCCTGGCTATTTCATCCTGTTAAAATAAAATGACTACAATAATTTATCAGGCTTTTTTAACAAGTTTAAGGCAAGCACGAAGTAGGCTATAGTCTTATCTTATGTCCTTTTTTATGTGATGTATAGAGACCTGGAGAAATCCTACATTGCTGTTATTTTTCTTTTTCTGGCAATGCAGTCTTATTTGTGTGTACTGTTAACTATTGGTGCTTTCATTACATTTGTAAGTTGGACATAGTGACTATGTAGGGAAAGACACAATACAGTCTAGGAGGCAGTTCAGAAAATGATCAATTTATTATAATGCAGCATTAAAATGAGGTCGGCGTCCATTTTTGAAAAGTGAACCCACATTTGCGTGGGTAAATCTGTCTCGCTGACCCTCTGCCAGTCCCTGACGTATAGCTACATTCTTCAGTCACTCACCTATTACTGTTTCCTATAGCCGCACATATATACAAACCTGGAGTTTGGTATTGACTTGGATACGCGAGTGGCTCTCGTGGGGCCCAATGGAGCAGGAAAGTCTACACTGCTGAAGCTGCTGATGGGAGAGGTGGGTACAGCGTTATTTTTCATATTTACTCACAACAACCTGGAGTTTGACAAGAGTATTGACGTTGGTTCTCTTCTTTTCATAGCTTCTTCCCACCGATGGCATGATCCGTAAACATTCTCACGTGAAGATCGGCAGATATCACCAGGTATAATACTGAGCCTTTGGACGGCACCTCAATATGCGTGCATGTGTCAATAATTACCGGTCATAACCTGTTAAAGAACAGAACATGTCGGTGATCCATTTGATTCATGCTAGGCTTCTATAGAAAGTGTATTTCCCTTTGAAACTAAATGTCTCCTATGTATCTACTTCTATTCCAGCATCTGACAGAGCAGCTGGAGCTAGACCTGTCTCCTTTGGACTACATGATGAAATGTTACCCTGCTTACAAAGACAGGGAGGAGATGAGGAAGCTCATTGGTCGCTACGGGTTGACAGGAAAACAGCAGGTAGGACTGGGATATCCATCCAGATGTTACAAAACAGGACATTTCCAAATGTATTTTTATCTTTCGGTCTCTTAATTTACACATGCGTTATTTTCCAGGTCAGCCCAATCAGGAACTTGTCCGATGGTCAGAAGTGCCGGGTGTGTTTTGCCTGGCTGGCCCAGCAGACCCCTCACATGCTGTTCCTTGACGAGCCCACCAATCACTTGGATATCGAGACTATCGACGCATTGGCAGACGCCATCAACGACTTTGAAGGCGGCATGATGCTAGTTAGCCACGACTTCAGGCTAATTCAGCAGGTATATATTTATCATTTTTATTAGACGACGATAAGATTTTAGTTTAACCTGTTGTAGCGAGCACCATTTATAATGTTTTTATTTATTTTTTCAGGTGGCTAAAGAGATCTGGGTGTGTGAGAAGCAAACCATCACAAAGTGGAATAGGGACATCCTGGCCTACAAGGAGCACTTGAAAAATAAGATCCAAAAGCAGGCGGTGCATGACATCTAAAGAAAAGTCCCTCAGACGCACTCCTTTATCTCATCATGGATTTGACCTGCAGGCTCCTGAAGGAAAAGGCAGGATTTACATTGGAAGGAAATGTCATAAACTAGAACTGAACCAATCTCTTATGCATCTTATTGGACATGTCTCTTGTACATGTTGTACTGTATTTCCATCTCGGTCCAAACACCCCCTCCCTCCCCATCCCCCTGCACTCTGATTGGCTGATTCACCTGAAGCATCTCAGTGCATTTTGGAATGCATTCCATTGTGCTGTCTTCATAGAAAAGTTTTATTTTTCCGAAATGTTCTGTTTTATCCCAACATGTATGCAGCAGCTTTTTAGGTCATATTATGATATTTCAAAGTTGACTTTTTTTTCCTGTCTAAAAGAGCAGTTCTGCCTTATTTAACAATGTAATGCAATAAAGGTTTGCCTGAATAAACGGAACATAAAAACAGCATATTCGACTTCAGAAGATTTTAATATTTTTATTACACATAATGAATACAGTGATCGTATCCAAAAGCCTTTAGGGAAAATAAACTATTTTACATCTCTGTAAACATAGGACAAAACTTAAAGTGATTTAAAAGAAGTTGCTTTGGATTCTGGCTGCATAGACTACACTGTACACTGCTGACCCGTCCTTCATGTCACTGGAAATGTCTGGGCTGTCCAAAGAATAGTGGCATTCCTTGGCATAACGTCACAAACACTGATAAAGGATTAATATGCACCTTTTAAACATTGACTGAATGAAATGCATGATTTGGAGGCATTTAAAGAGTTTTAGGGGACGTCTGTAGTTTGCTGTAAACTAACATCAACACACAAGTCATGAAACTCATTATGCTTTTACAGTAAGTTGTGTTCATGTCAAATAGGAATGGCTTCATTTTGCTGCCACCTTGACAACAATATGGTCAGTTTCTCATTTTAACAAGATTTCTTTTTTTTTTTAAAGTTAGAAATACCACTCTTACACATCAGCTTGAATATTTTAACAGGAAAACTTAAGAGTTAAATGTTTCTTGTTAAATACAAGGAAAAATAAATATAAACCATTGGCTTCCTAGATAAATTGTTTGTCGTAGTGGATCTAGACTTGGTAGGTCTTAAACTATAGTTTGGTGTATACCAAAGCAATAAGAAAATCCCATAATCATTTCATTTAAATGAGAAACAGCAAATGTTTTTTAGCATGGAGGCAACAATATTTTTCCACACAGATGCTAAAAGTCACATTTGTTTCACATAAAGCCAATCAAAGACTTCTGATAGAGGAGCTGATATCCTTCAGTTGAGGTAACTATCTTTGTTTAATACTGTCAAATATTCACACTGGCAAACAACTAACAATTGGATCTAATTCTAATAAATAAGGAGGTAAACCTCAGTTGGAAATGTATTCTTATAAATCCAACATGAAATGAATACAGCTCAAGATTCAATGTTAGTTTGACTAATCTGCCTTCACATCTTTCCAAAAATGATTAACTTATTGTTATTTAGCTTTCACTCAAATATGAATATATGAGGCTGTTAGTCATGGTCTGAAAATACATGCTGCGTTACATTTAATATGTTATTTCCTGTCATCCTAAAAAGTGCCATCCAGGAATGTCACAGATAGCTCTATAGGGCTGCATATAAATCTTTATCACTTGTCACATGGAGTTTTTCCAGAGACAAAGGGCTGCAGTGTAGGCAAAGTGATGCAGAACGATGTTACGTTACATATGTAAACGCTAGTAATGGCGTTTTAGTATTTAAAAAAAACATGGCTCCAGTTTCAGGTTTCAACTTGGTAGCGTGCGTGATTTACAGATTACTGGCACTAGCTGCAGTTGAAACAGTGCAAATACGTAGGAGGAGTGTTTTCACTTATGCTGTTTTTTGGAGGGTCCCGATGGCAGCTTGTTTCGGGGGCTAAAAGGGGGTCGCAGCAGTCTGAGGCCTCCTCGGGGTACAGTATGTGGACCATATGAGGATATGGGCGCTCACTGGGCTTCCCACTCCTCATCGGACACCTCATCATGGGGAATGATGCGAGTGTTGCTGGCCCGGATGCTGCTGATGTTAGTGAAAGAGAGGAGGCTCGCAATGCCCATCGGACTCACTCCGGTGCCATCCAGGTTCACCTGAGCCAGATGCATGTGTTTCAAGAATTTCAGTCCTGAGGAAAAGGTAGAAATTGTTTAATGACTCAAGAAAAGATAGCAGTTATCTGTTGTGAGTCAGATGAAGAAACGCTAGTGATTTTGGAGTTTGACCTTACCGTGGTCTGTGATCCGTGTGCGGCTCAGATTAAGTTTCACGAGCTGATTGCACCGAATCAGACCTCTCCTCACTACCGTGTCTCCCACCTGCGTACTGGCTAACCCCAACACCTAAAAACACAGGGGGAAAAAAAAGTAAAATATATGATTAAATACTATATAACCTGTCTGCAAATGTACACCAACGGAAAGGTTAGCAATTAGCTTCAAAGCAGCTGTTCTGTTAAACATTTGTTTTATCTATTAACAAAACCGTACATTGCACGACAGATAATGATAAGGTTTTTACGCCACTTAAACAGCTGGCAATCCCCTTTCTGAGTCTGGTTTAACACATTTCCCCTATAGTGTTTTTGTAAGGACTGTTAACACTAAATGAAGGATTGCTCTGGCAGGGTTTGATCCGCAGTTCACCTGTGTGTTTATAAT
Source organism: Notothenia coriiceps (assembly GCF_000735185.1). Classification (NCBI taxonomy): domain Eukaryota; kingdom Metazoa; phylum Chordata; class Actinopteri; order Perciformes; family Nototheniidae; genus Notothenia; species Notothenia coriiceps. Next base: position 500,562 of record NW_011356228.1, read on the forward strand.
AATCAAATGTTAACGTTGCAGGGCAGCACAGTTTGTCCTCTATCATTTGTAAACCTTGTAATAGGCAATTGACAGAAATGAACTCACCTGGAGGTGCGGCAGAAAGGTGATGAGTTGGGCCACTCCTCGACTGGTGACCGCTGTCCGGTCCAGACAGAGCTCCTGAAGCTCCAGCAGGCCCCGCAGAGAGGGGAGCCCTGCATCTGTCACCTGGGTGTTGCTCAGTGACAGCTTCTTCAACCTGCACAAAGTACACAACGCTCCTGTCAGTATCTCCGTGTAATCACACTGAAACGATGTGTTAAACAGCGTGGGAATGACCTGATCATGGTGGAGAGCTGGCTGACTCCCTGGTCTGTGACCTGTGTGTAGTCAGTCAGGTCCAGTTCTATGAGCACAGACAGTCTAGAGAGGAATGATAACCCGCTGTCTGTCACGCAGTGCCGTCCAGGGAGAGTCAGATGGGTCAACTTTAGACCTGGAAGGAAAGTAGAAACCTCTCTTAGGAGTTGTATTGACTTGGAACATGTGGTTTCAATCCATCAATGTGCCTTATTTTCCATTACCTGAGATGATCTGCAGGGTGTGATTACCATCCGCTACGGGGATTCCTGCCAAACTGAGGACAGACAGAGCAGGGTGGGTGGAGAGGTGCTCCAGGGAGCTCTCTGTCACATCTGTCCCATCCAGGTTGAGAGTCTGCAGGCTGGACATCTCTGCCAAAGCTGACACATCCCTGACCTGGCACCCATCGAGACAAAAAGAAAATGTTAAAACCTGGCTTTTCTGTGAGTTACCAGTCATGATGTGCCCAGTAAAGCTGAGGGTACCTTGGTGTGCTTGATGCTGAGCAGCCGCAGGTGTGGCACACAGGAGGGCAGGGCTCCCAGAGTGGCTTCAGTCACAGCTGTCTGGTTCAGGCTGAGCTGAGAGAGACAGGACGGAGCGGACTTGAGATAAAGTACCATCCCGGCGTCTGTCACTTTGGTCTGGTCCAGGGACAGGAAGTACAGGCTCTTTAAACCTTGAGGAAAGAAGACAAATGGTGTCACTACGTGGCAAAATACATCAAGACAAAGCCCATTCTGCGAAAGTACTTAACGCGGAGCAGTTTATATTGGGATCTGCCTTTTTTGCACGCAATTGCCTATAAAGTGGTGTTAGCAGTTTGCAGAAAGCCTTACCTGTGATATGCTGCAGACAGGAGTCGGTCAGTTTGCAACAGGAGGCCAGGTTCAGGTTCTGGAGTTTAACCAGGCTGGACAGGATCGACAGGCCAGAGTCTGGAAGAACAAAATAAGATGGTTAAAATAAATTGGCAATAACCAAACTAATTGCGGGACAATAAAAAAAACGTCATCCCGAGATGTAATTCTGTACCAGTGATGAGAGGCGAGTTGACCAGACTCAGATGCTTCAGTGCTGTGAAGGCCCTCAACTGCCGCAGCAGCTCATTGGTGGAGTAAGGGTAGCAGTTTAGGACAAACTTTTGCAATGGGCAGCCGAAGAAGAGCTCCAGGGTGCGAGGACGTAGGAGCCTCTCACGGGACATGTGGTTCAGCAGGAGCTCTGCTAGCTCCGGGGTGAGGCATGCCAGACTGCTGCTGTACTGCATGCTGGGAGCTGTAGTAGGGAGTAGATAAAAAAGGGCCATGGATGCTGACAGTGGGTAAAATGTTCTGGGTAATAAGTGAGTCTTATAAGTGAGTGTTCTAAATGGTCTCTTACCAGTCATGAGGTGGACAGTTGCACGTGTTGCCAAGGCACATAGGGACGGCACGCTGGGGGCCCTGTAGGGTTTTTTAGGGGGTGACGGCTGTCCCTGGGAGGCACGGTGGTCTTCTTGCTGCGCAGCTCTTTGAAGACGCTCCACTGCAGCCAGACCTGCGGCTCCAGGAGCCTCCCGACCCCCCGCATCCTCTGCCTCTGGTGGATCCTCATGAGGGGCCTCCCTGAAACACACAAATGCAACTCTCTTTTATATCGACGCTATATTTTAATTAACATGAAAAAACCATCCCTGTTTATTCTAAAATGCCAGCAACATTTTATGTCTATGAAAACCCAGTACATGGGATACTACAGAATAATTCATTACAACCAGCTGCAAAACGGTTTGAATCAGTTGTAGTCCAGAACATATAAAGTTGTATCAATTTACACGTTTTTATGTAAAATTGTCATATTGCCTTTACCTGAGTCGATTGCCTTGCTCTGGCCAGAGGTGCCTGGGCTCAAATTCTCCACGAATCCTATTATCTGGAAAGAAAGGCAGCCGTGGCATCCCTGTAAAACATACAGTGAAAAGTGACAATTGTAAAATATCACCAAGCTGTAACTCAAAATACTAAAAACACTTGTATAGTCCTCTCGTCTTTAATATTAAAAAAATGGTTATGAAACTCAATAGAAGTAACTTGAAGCCAGAAGAAGTTCTAGGAGGATTAGGAAGTCACATACAAGGGAAGCAAGCAACATGTAGGTCAAGCAGCGATGAGGTGTTAGACTCAGAAAGTAGTACCATTAAGCATATCAAGTGCTTCTTCCTCTTCTCCTTGTTCTTCATCCACCTCAATGCCGGCATTCTCCTCCACATCAGCAGCCAACTTATGGCCCCGGCCTGTTGAACAGAGCAAGGAATATTACTGAACAGCTATTTAAGAAATTGCTCGATATTCTGATTTGTTTAAATAATTGAGCCTATAAAAGTTGCAATGTGAGGAGCTATTTCAGAAGTCTAAATGATTTTCTCCAAACAAATCTGATTGTAAATGTAATAATATGAGTTTTTACCCCAGGAGTGAGATGGCCCAGACAGTGGACCCCCTCCTGGTATCCCTGCGTAATTCATGGCCTCTTCCCACACCTGGTTGGGGATTGGAGGAGGTAGGCCAAGGTCCCGCCCTCCCGCTCCCTCCAGGACAGGGATATGTGGCTGAGGAGACGCATCGCAAGGAGACGGCAGGGATGATAGAGGTTCCGCGGGACTCGGTGGATCCTGAGGTGTCTCTGGAGGAGTGGTCTGAATGCACAGTGCAGCGTTGGGTGTGAGGCCGAGTGAGTGCAGTGAACAAGCCAGCTCCGCCTCCCCGAATCGCTTCCGTGGAAAACCTTGGAGGAGAGAAAAGGAGGATAGGGAAGGGTGGCGTCCAGCGATGTGCTCCACGACGCTGCGGAGAGGGGCGTCAGCTGGGAAGCGCTCACGGATGGACTCGCCGGAAGGGAGTCGAATCTGCAGCAAAAAACAAGATTTTCTGTAATTTCACTGTATCTACATCAAACTTACACATTCATTGATTATCATATGCCTTACCATGAGGAGGCAGTTGTTATCCACATTAGTTTGAACCGTTCCGCCGAGTTTCTGCGCTGGAACACTGGGAGGAGACGTCTCTGTGGCGGGACTGGTCTGCTTCTTCTCCTGCAAGCTTCTCCGATCCTCAGCTATCCGCTTCAACACCAACTCGCGCTCCTTGCACACCAAAACACACACAGGTTAAGATGTTCTGGCTTGACATTACAGTTCGGACACAACATTTTCTATGTGATAAGAATGAAATTGCTGACCTGTTTCTTTTGTCTTCTCTCAGTTCTAGCCTCCTGAGCAACACGGTGTCTTTGCTGCTCCTCAAAGTCACTCTTGTCCTGTTTGATGCGGGACTCGAGTGGAAGTGGTTCAGGGGACAGGGCGCCTGACTGGGATTGTTTCAGCACCAATGAAGGGGACGCTGTCAAAGTGATAAGTGAATTTTGCGGATTAAATTGGCATTATTTTTGGTCTTATTGAAGATCTATTTGTTAGATACAAAGAAATACAGGGTATAACAATGGTGGATTCAAGTTATACAGAACCATCTATCCTTAAAACAAATGTGGTGTTATACCTCTGCTGTCAGAAGGAGATGTAGGTGTCTCAGAAGTACTTGCTGCCTCTATTGGTGGGTTGAAAGCAGAAAATGCTGTCTCAGCAGGCTGTGCTGAATGCTTAACCAATTTGTGCCGTGGATACTGACCCTGCAAGAGCCTGTCAACATAGGATAGGAATACAGAAACATTATACTAAAAAGACTGGTCATTTAATTAGAAAGATATATATATATAATATTTGGGATTTCAGAAAAGAGCTTCCATAACTTACCAGTCAGCTGCGTCAGACACAGAAAAATGCCCCGCCTGAACAGCTGCCTGAATCTGCTCCTCAGAGAACCCCATCTCACCGAGGATGAGGAATAGCTCCCCAATAGTCTAGAAAACAAGCAAATCAAATCAAAAATACATGTTTACAAAGATTTAACTATAGTTCTTTTTTTTCAATCAGCAGTGATGCAGGAACAATTAGTATAGAGGGGTACATTTACTTTGATTCAATGACTGAAAAATAAAAACATCTTACATTTTCATTAAAGGTTAATAGAGAGGTTTTCGTCACACACAAAGATTTTAGACAGACGTTTTTACTTTGCGCACCTTACTATACTTTACTAATGTTACATTACCTATAGATAGTTACCTATTGCTTATGCAGTTTAATCAATAAAATACACTGTCTGACTAGTGTATTTTGCCTGTTTCATTATCAACAACACACTAGTGCATTGTACATTTGCTATTGCCTTTAACCTTGCCTTGAACCTTATCTTAAATGTATGCTATCTACCAATACGATTCACTTTTTTAAAGTCTGGATTAGCTACAACATATTTATTTATCTGTGTTTGTCCTTCATTTATAGTGACTATAGCTGACCTGCATTTTCGCCATTAAACACTCAAAATCTTAGTTGCTGTTTGCTTGTAAAGTTTGTAGCCTTTAGTTAACCTATGTCTGGGTAAATGCAATACTTCACAGTCAACTCAGCAAATGTATACTAACCAGCAGATGACAAGCTAACTTACAGCTAATGCTAAGTATGTTGTTATGTCTATGGTACAGTGGGGGCTGTCAACAAACAAAGTTAGCATGGCAGCTAACAGTTAGCTGAGGCACAACGATGGCGACGCAAAAGCTAAAGCAGCTAGCTAGCTAATATTTATTTACAGTGCAGTGTCATGTCAAACGCAGCTCTGTAATTTCCATCTTACCGGGGGGGCAGCAGAACTCATGCCGTTGTTTTAACGTTAACGAATGAAAATCAAAGTGTAGCTAATGCAAAGTAGTGTAGCAACTTTGTTGACTTCCTGGATGGATCTGCAGCGCTGCCTGCTAGCTTAGCAACACTGACGGAGCTCTCTGGGATTGACAGAACATCAACAAGAAACCAGCCTATCAACACTGCGGAGAGCAGGGGTTTTCTCCACAGAGGCAGCGGTGTGCAAATCCAGTCTACCCTTAGTCCCTGCCCTGACAACAATTTAAATATCTCTGTTCAACATTTCCATATAATAGGAGATATTTTATGTATGCGAAGAATATACACACTACACTGCCGGTGAAAGTCGGAGTTAACAGTGCACTATCATTTCCCAAACATGTGACTTGGGCAGATTATTGCACAATTAAACCACATAAAAAAAGAAAAACAACGAAAGACTGAGCGACAGAGCGACAGAAAGAAAGAAAGAAAGAAAGAAAGAAAGAAAGAAAGGAATTGTAGGTTAATCATTATAAGTTAGGTAAAACCCCTGACTCCAGTAGCAGCCCTCCACCAGCAGGGGTCGCTCTTACTCTGTTTTTATTTATATGACAGGTCTTCGCATCATGCAAGCTGCACATTCATGCAATCAGCTAATCACATTTAAAAAACGTATTGGTTCATAGTAGACTTCAGGCAACGAACCTCCAAAAAATAAGGTAAATATAAAAAGGAAAACCGAAGCTAGAAATAATAATTTTCTTCTGTCAAGCAAGCTTTCATTTTTGTAATTCTCTCTGACTTACAAACATGATAACAATCATTCAAAACATATTTGTCCGATGGATTAAAGGAATGTGGGACTCTAACTAAAGTACTTTATTAAGTGTATTCAAAATAGTTTCATAAAATAAATGACTACAACCTATCCAAGGAATGTATGATAAATCTAACCTTTCTAAAAAATTTAAATAAAATAGGAAATTAAGGATTGTCCATTTTAAAAGAATACTGCTACCTGTGCATGTGTGTGTTCATTAGTTATAAGTTGTGGTGGGCACAGAAGGCAGGACACACAGACAAAGCAAGCTTTTTATTTAGGTAGCAACAGGAAGTTAAGAAAGGCAAGTATCGTATGACTAAAGAGGGAGCAAGAAGGCAGATCAAAAACTCGAACAGCCTGAGATCATTAGCAGATATACCCAGAGTTAGTAGCTAGAGTAAACAAAGGCAGTACCACTATGGCTATGAATCACAATGACTGATCTGACATCTGGCAAAGAGTGTGATAATGGACTAGCGTATATAGGTGACTAATCAGAGGAAATGAGGGGCAGGTGTGCAAGTAATTGTCAGTTTGAACCTATACCTTCTTCAAGATCAGGTAAAACTGGAGCTATTGTATACTATCTAGGGCTCTTATGCCACTTAGCTTTATTGGTACATGCACTCAAACAAATGTGTTTCACGCAAACCAGTTGACAATAATCAAGCCTTAAGCGCAGTTTGAGGATCTTGGCCTTTTTGTTAAAAAAAGTGTATTATTGTGTTTGAAAACAGGATGTTTTTGATTAATTCCCTGTTAGACATGCACATCTTTTTTAGGACTTCTTGCTTAAAAGTGGAGACTAAAGGTATATTTTTCCCTTCCCTTTTCTACTTTTTTGTTTCATGACAAGTGGGCAAATTCCATCTGCTGAAGATAGTGTGAAACAATCAAAAGCTTGAAGTACTGGATGTATTTTTCTGGATATGGGTGGATGTCAATGCATCTTAGGTGTCAAATCATTATTTTATTTTTTAAAGGGCTTTTTTGTATTTAAATAAGATTTCGTAAGTTTATGATGATGATAATTAAGAAACATTGTCAGGTGGTACATTTCAATACCTTTCAATAGCTATAGTAGTCATTGAGTAAACTTACACTTTAAATTAGTCCTACATTTTTTTATTTTGGCTAGGTAACATTTCTAGTATTATGGCAAAACGACTCCAAAGATTGAGTTGATATTTATTGTTTTTTCATGTTTATGTTGCGGGTTGCTTACTGAGAATAATAACGGAAAGGCGCTCTCGGCTCTCTTCATACATAGTACATGCCCTCAGGCCCAAGCCGTCATCGGAAATATGAGTCATCATATACGCACGCGCAACAATTTTTTATCTAGAGAAAATGGCGACAAGCTAAAATAATTTAGACAATTACACCGGAATTCCATTAATAAGGATTTCAAAATAAAGGAGCGAAGTGCCGTTATAAAAAGGTTTATGACCGTTTGATGCTTGTATCGAATGTTTTGTTATCCTGCATTTATAAAAAGCTCTTTAGTTAATGTAAAATCATATATTTACCATAGTAAATGCTCACATTCATAGATGCTCGTCACGAAGGTTTTTTTTGGTATACTCTACCGGAAGTTAAAGTGATTTTATTTTGGCAATTTGACGCAATTGGACGACAGTTGAGCAAGTCATTCAGAGAGTTTGAGCTGAGTACCAGGCACCGGTGAGAAATAAACCGGAATGTGTAAGCGAACGACTAAGTCGGCTTTTGCTTTGTAAATTCGCTTTTTTTGCTTTGTTCTATCATTATTTGAAACTCATGAACCGGTCTTAACTGTTGTCTTATTTTCCTGTGAAGAGACGCGGCGTTGACATCCATGGTTGACATCCACTAACTGCCACACATGCATGCGAGTGTCCACCGCTGCTGTTGCTGCTGCTGGTGGATGACTTCCCTTTGTCCGTCGGCTTTTTAACCAGGTAAACAAGGGGCGAAAGTTCTGAAATGTGCCCGGAATTACAGTTATTTCGTGGTTTAAGCCTCTTTCCAGACTTGTGAGTGTTAACGGTACTGTTAGAGGAGTTCCTCATCCTAGCAAGCTAGCGGGTCACTCCTCCTGACAGTACGCTGGAGTGTTGAAATGTGATGCATGATGACGAGTTGGCTTGGGGAGAGCTGACATTTTGTCCACATAATGTGTCTTTTTAACAGAACAAGTCTTCACAAAGCAAAGTAAAGATACATTTACTCTTGTATTTATAATGTATTCAGTTATTGCTCACTGTGAAGAAAAGCAGCATGTCATGTCTTCAGTTTCTCAGAGCATAGGGTGACATTTATAAAGAGCTGTCATTGGCAAGTTTGAGATAAAACTGTAAATTGATAATACCTGTATATAGCCCCGAAAGTGTTTGAAAAGTGACAATAGTACTGCAACTAACTACTGTTTCATTAATTACTAATCGCTTTTCTTTATGATGTCATAACATCCTGTTGCATGATCCCATAGGTCAGGGGGACATCTCAAAATAGCTTGTTGTATTTGTTCTAAACCTAAACATATTAAATTTACATTTACAGCTGGAAAAATAGCAGCATCTCACATTTGAGTGGCAGGAATGGTGGGAATTTTAGCAAGTGACCAAATATCCGCACAATATTATATATGACAACCATTGATTCCCAACATTCTCAAACTCCTCGTTTCATCCCTTTGACCTCTATTCAAGGCTTTTGTTCTGTGTTTCTATTGTACCGTAGATTTAGAGATAAAAGTGGAGCACACTAATGAGGTAGCATAACACGGCATAATGCTACAAAAGTGTCCACATGACAAATGGCTAAAGTAACTTACAACAGCCTGGACAAGTTGCTATTCATGTTATTTGTAGAGGTGGCAAAAGTACACACTCTCTTAACTTAAGTAGAAGTACAGATAGTTGTGTAAAAAAATACTTTCGTAGAAGTACTGATTCAACTTTTGACTTAAGTAAAAAAGTACTGTCTCTGAAATGTACTCGCAGTAAAAAGTAACTTTTAAACTGGCTGTTTTTGTGAAAAGCTAACTGAACCTTACATCATATTAATATCAATAACGAAAGTAACAAGCCTGAAAATGTAATAAGTAGAAAGTACAGATATTTGTGTTAAAATGTAGGGAGTAAAAGTAAGAAGTCGTCAGAAAAATAAACACTTAAGTAAAGTACAGATACCTGTACACTTCCCACGTCTGGTTATTTTCTGTATACCAATATTCAAGGTAACTAATCTTATCTATAAAACTGTACCCATCAAATATTCATTGTTTTTCTGTCGTGTTTAAACGGCATTTATTTTCACTTGTCAAACACAGGTGAAACTAATAACATGAATTAGTGCTATAAAATGATTACTGGAACCGAGCCAAAGTTAGTTTTATTAGTAGTTTAATGTGCGCTATTCCTGGTTTGACAAGCCTCTATTCATTTATACAACATAAACTAATTCAAATAAAAAACGTGGCTACTTATGCTACTATTATTAATTATAAAATGTATGAAATATCAGTAAATATGTTTGCCATGCACTCATTTGAAACCCCTCTCTTGCTCAATGCATTGTCATTGTCCCACAATTGTTTCTGTCACATGGCTAGTAGATGTCGGGACACTCTGGCAAGATGGAGGAAGGATGTCCCTCCTCTGCTGACTCATCAATATCTATAATAATGCGTCTCAATGTGCACTGCAGGTCATTTGAAGGGATGATTTACTTTGATGTTAATCCTAGACACATGATAAAGCGATTATCTCTTCCTAGATATTATTAAAGCAAAGTAAATCAACCACTGACATTTTTATCTCGCAAAACTTGAGCGCTTCAAGGTCTCGTACAGAGCGGAATCTAAAATGTTTGTCTTGGTGAATCTGACCTTGTTCGATCTAAACTCTCAAATTCCACAGCGGCTTCCTTTTGCCCTCTAATCCTGCGCGGTGCTTGAACACATCAGATAGATCCATCTTATCTGCGTGATCACAGTCCCTGCCTTTATTTGTTTTCCTTCGCCTCGGTGCAATATGTCAAACATACTTTTCGTAAACTGATTTGCGACAACAATGGTGTGTTTTCCTGGAGGGGAAAAACATTTCAAAGCAGAAAGTGTCTCCACATTGTTGTGAATTTGCTTGGTCATGCTGAGGACAAGGGAGGGAAAGGAGTTGATAATAAGTTTTTCTGTTTTTCTTTACATGGCCTGTTGACTCTTCATGTTTATTTTACATTCTCCTATTCAGATAAACAGTCCCAACGTTTAGTAACATCAGGCCTAAAAGACAGTACATCTTGGACCGTGCATAGTGTGGGCTACCATCCTTTCACATTGAACTCTATTTAGCTGTCTGAAATGTGTAGTCTTTGCAGCATTAATCAGGCGTTCTGCCACTCTTCTCACTTCCTTCTTCGCTGTGTAATTCTCAATATTTTCTAGCAAAGCTTTTATGTTTGTGTTGTTTACCACTAACACCATATCACAGTACATCATTTCCCAGCAAATGGATACATGGCTGATTTTGCATTTGAACCGTAGTATGAGATGTTTTGGGTCTGGGAGCCCACAAGATATTTTATTCCCATCCCAGTCTGAGTCTCATGAGAGTAAATCCAGTTATTACAATTGCACTGGGTCAAAGCTGCACAATTACCATGTTTCTGTAAGAATGTGGCTTTATCTTTTGTGTAGCTGTTGCAACCTGAGCTGCCCCGGATGCAGTTTGCCAACAAAGTACCACACCCTAACACTTCTGGAGCTGGACAGGACTGTAGCTGACTGTAAAATAACAAGTCTTAACAGTATGTTCGTCCATTTCCCGATACTGTAATGTTAAGCGTATATGGTAAGCTATGGCCAACTATTTATTATTCCCTTTTTTACATTGTATCGGCCTCGGTCTCTCGGGCATGTGCAGACATTTTCTTTATTGGCTTTTACAGTAATAAAACCATTCCAACGAGTGTCAGTGCCAATCCAGTTTTTTTATTACAATTTCACTGATATGGGATTGTGTTGCATTATAAATATATGACTTGAGCACTTTGAAGACTTGCACGTTTAGCCCTTTAATAACTCTTCTGGCTCCCTTCAAATTCAAACTCTCGAATAAAGCTTGTTATTCCGAGTTCGAGCTTAAGGACATTTCTAGTCTGCGGGCGGTAAAATGTTTCCACAGGACATTGGTTTCCATTTCAGAACACTCAAGCCCTCTCTAAGGTATAAAAATACTTGAGGGATGATTGCTTCTCCTTTTCTAGAGTAGAGGACAATGGGCCGGCATTATGTAAGCTGCAAGGATTTAGTTTCCTCTTCAATCCCTCTTCACCCGAAAGACAGGTGCTGTCTTAGCTGCAACACAGCCGCTGCTTTTCTGGAGCCCTCCAATGGGACAAAGAAGGAGATAAAGATGGGTAGACTGAGTGCAGCTGTTAGCTCTGTTAGACTTCATGTTTTCCAGCGACTGTGTGCACATAACTTAGCACAGCCATGCTGAAGAGCTAGACCCTGCCAAACCCTGAGTTAGTGAGGCAGAGTAGGGAGGTAGACGTCTGAAGAGGAGGTGGATGGGTGCCTTCTAAACTCCTGAGCTATTTCAGGCTAAAACACTCAGAGGCACAGCCATCAACAAAATATACACACTGCCAAGTCCCCATAGAGACCCACAAACAGGCTAGCTATCGTTTGTATACAGCGTAAAGTCACTCTTTGTTATACCAAGCTGCACTGAGCAGTGTTCTGGTGAGTGTCAATTCAAGTTTTGGAAGTTTGAAATTAGGCTGCAAATATTTAGTTTGTAATGGTGTGGAACCCGTTCTCTTTAATAACATAAACACTTTGTCCTGGGTTGACCACTCTGGTGTGTTTTTAGGCCTAGCAGGCTAGTTTAAGACTTTACGGGAGAGAAGAATAACAGGAAGCCGGTGGGAGAGTTTCCGCGTTGTGTTAACACTTTATATAAAAGCTAGAAAAACTGAAGGTGGGATTTAATCTTTTTAAAGTGCTGTTGAATGATATCTTTATCATATTTGTTCTTTAAGCAGAACAAACATGTTTAGACATTTGCAGGAGAGCGTTTTCATGTAGCACATATTACTTAATACCACCAGATTTAACCACAGAAATGATGACAATAAATGAAATTCTGGGTCAATAGCCTAATTGAAAGTGTCACAGCAACAAAAGGACAATATTTGTATTCTGTGGTTGTGTTGTGTAATAAGCGCATCATTTGTTGGTCATGGTTAAGAAAATATGTCAATCCCCATTGCACGCATGAAGTCACAGCTCTTAAAATGGTGGACCGAAGTAGATAATTCTATTATTAGCACAATGTTGGGATTGAGGAAAGCCTCAGACTTTGAAGTGGACCTCAACTTTAGCTGCGTGTGGCTCTGACTGCGTTTCTTTTCCCTGCAAGACATGCATGTGACTTCACAGTGATCCCTCACTCTGGGGAAAAACAGTTCACACACTCACACTCACACACACTCAGGTTCCTCCTGATGTTGGTGTTTCTTTAGCCCAAAGGCTCATATAAGCTGATGTGGAATGCGACGCTTGGTTATTTGGCGAATGCGTAAGCAACTTGTTTAGATCACAGGACTGTTCTTTGTTCGCTGAAAAACACAATTAATCTGGCAGCTTGAATGACTTTAGGTGGGATTAACTGTTTAATAGTCTTGATTACTCCATAACATGAAGGGTTTTTTCCATTGCCAAATACTCTAAGAACCTTCAGCGTGCAAGGGTGGGAAGTCAAATGTACCCCAAAACTAAAATATTTTAATAGTACAAGCAGAACGTCCAGGTGAGTTCTGTGTGGATATTCCAGCATTCACAATGATATCAAAAGACATACCTAACTATCATCTGGTGCAAATGTATAAACATGCCCAAAAACATACTGTTCCAAAGCAGAGTTTTATTTATAAATGAGATAATGCCCTTCATGGTTTTGCTTTGCTTATTTCAGAATACAGATTACTTATTGTATATTACACATGCCACAAGCTTCCTGATAAAGTTGCAATGCCCTTGATGAGAAACCAAGTTGCTCAATGTTCTAAAGAAAGCCACTTCATAATGACTCACTCATTTTGCACTGTTTATTATAAGGAATGAGAGATGTCATGATGTGCTTGCATGTGGTTGTAAACCAAGCTTTTGTGGCACTCCTTTACTATCTGGTCACCTATTGTCTCTGTCATCGGGCAATTCCTGACGGATCTCTTTCAGATGGAAATATAATTACCCTAGCTGGACGTGAGCAGTTCTTTACCCTGAATTGATCCTATTGTCTCTGTGTCACGACTTTATTTATGTCATCGTTGCCGATTGAGAAAGATATTGTAATAGACCTTTCCAGAGTAGATCAAGTGTTTCCACAGGGGGAACAATGGGCCTTCCCCATTTCCCAGTTTCTACATCCTCTATTCATGTCCCCGACTTCTCTTCACGCATCTTAGTCCCTCCCACGGAGGCTATGAGCAAGGGAGGACGATGAAGAGGCATAAGAAGAGATGAGTCGAAGCAAAAGGCATTTACCAAAATAAGACATTTAGTCCTCAGACATGTTATTTTAAGTCAACGTTGGTTAACAATGACGCGGGGCACAGCTGCATTCACTTTCCATTTTTTTCCTGCAGTGTTTTATTAAAAAAAAGTCACATTTTATAGAAGTAAGTGAGAAAATGGCCCAACTTCTTTCTTAATTTACTCCATCAGTAAACTTTGACCTGACAAGATTTTTGGTCTCAAACCATAGTTGGAGGTGTTCTTCAGTAATGCATGTTCATTTTGTAAATAACTGCACCATTAGAGTACCATAGATGATAGAGAGCAGTGTAAGATTTACGGCATTGCTCGGGATTGAGAGGTCACTATAATTGTATTTGATTGTTTTTGTTGTGTCTCTGTTTTCGTCTTGGAACTTTAACTCTTTCATAGTGTGTTTTAGTCCATTAAAGTGAATTGTAACAATTCAAAGTTCACTTATGGTTCCATATAACAAAGATAGAGATGGCGCGATATTTCAAGATAGTGAAAGCAGAAAAAAGTTCTGTGATGTGCCAATCTTTTTAACCTTGCTTATTTAGTGAATACCTCGATAGTTGTTCTATTTCAGGACTTTTAATAGAATTAAACTAAAGTAAGAAAAAGCACTCCACATTGCATTTCTAACTATATAAAGTAGACATTGCTTTGTTTTAAAGAGGTCAAAACCCAAACAGATAACAGTAATATAGGTCTTAATCATGAAAATCCACTGATATAGACAGATATTGATCATATGGGTTGAATTTCCACCTTAAGCTTGAGGTCATGTGTGTGTTTGTGACAGACGATTGATGTGTGTGTCTGAGCAGCAGCCTCTGACTCAGTGTTGAATGGGTCCTGGAGTCACATGGCTACTTGTCAGCAGGCTAGAGGAGGAAACATAATCCTGAGGAGGAAGGCTGCTGCTATCAGTGCATGCATGTCGGTCTGAGAGAGCACTCCAGAAGCTGGAGCGCAATCCTCATCTCTAACTCTCCTTTCTTTTGTTTCCCTATCTCTCCTTTCTCCCGTGGATTGTCTGTTCCCTGCACTTCGGGTCTCACTTCACAGAGTTCAGATTTGCACTACCATGTCTACGGTGGCTTCTCTGCTGTGAGCACACAAAGGTATGGTACAAATATGGATGTATTTTGTATTCCTTTACCATTTGTTATGTTTTAAAACATTTTTGTTAGAATGTCTCTTCACACTGCTTTTTTCTTATTTTTCTTATTTATTGATTTGTTGTTCTCAGTTAGATAACAATAACCGTTGTTTGTTAGGTCTAATCGAAGCTAACAAGATATTTCCTGTGAGTGTCTCAGGCTTGAACAATCATAGCACACAACTCTAAACAAATCCTATTTAGTTCAACAGGTTACACAACACTGACTTTATACAAGCCACTTGGGTTTCAGTAGGAGAAAAGCGCTTGTATAAATCCTAACTTAGAGCCTTTAAAGGACATGATTATTGTAAAGCGATGCCCCTTTAAATACCTTGGGCCAATCAGAGTTCACCATTCATAGCTACGAACAACAGACCTTACTTCTCAAGTGTTTTTTCTTTTGGTTTTCTTAAAACCCTCTCCATTTATCAACTGCATGTTTTTCTTCCAACAGAACTTGCATGCGTCTTAAACATGTGATCATGCTTCTGATTATGTCAATTCATCGAAGTGTCCGGCATGTTATTGTGTTAGTTCCTGACCTTAATGTTTTATCTATCTTCATGTCACTTGTTGCTATCACACACAATCAGTATTTTTCAAGAAAATGACTTGTCTGTGAAAAGGGAACAAAGATCACAAAGTGTTCTTGTTTCTTGTTTGTGCAGTTCTTAATGAAACCTTAAACCGGTCCTTTGCCCCCTGTCTCTGTCCTGCTGCTATAAGTACAGGCCTCTGTTGGTTGATGTTTGGACACTGTTATCAAGCATCTATTTTTGGACAGGCCTTTTTTATTGCCAGTTTGTGTATTTTATAAAACTGTTCTTTAATTATGCCTCTCTTGATAGAGTTTGTAGATGAGCATGCAGTCTGTGGTCAACACTCGCGTGCCAAGCTTCCCGATTGAAGCTGGGCCCGGCCGGGTGTTCTGGCGGATCACTGGGTTAAGACGAATGTTGGCTTGTGACGTGAGTTCGAGTCTGGCTCGTAACCTCTGTCCCGCCGCCTGACTGTCTCACTCCTTTCCCTTTAGGTCAATATAAGGAGGAGAAGAATGTTTAACCCTTTGTCCCTCCTCACCTCAAAGGTCACATGACAGTACAGTTAAAGATGTTACAGAACAAAATTGGCAGATCTTCAATATGCTTTTAGATAGTCAGTGTGCTCCCTTCTGAATATATCATTGCTCCTTTCCTTTCTCAAAGAAATGTCTTGGAGAGTATAACAAAAAAAAAGCCCTCACATTTTGAAATAAATCCATTGAGTTTAGAGTACCAGAAAAGCATCTCAAAATGTCAAATGTCATATATTTCGAATATGAGTATGTCGGGGAAATTCAAAATGTTTGCGGTGGGCAGGGTATTTCTATCAATAACGGAAATGTACAACATACCAAAGTGACTTTGTTAGTATATTTGCACTCTGTGGGAGGGATGAGTCACCACCAAGTGCATATCATCGATTTTAAAATACTGACCACAAAAAAACAGTCATGCAGATCACCTTCACTTTGAAGTTAAGAGGCAGGAAATGTTAGTTCCTCAGAACCATTGCAATGTTATTTTAGAAACCATAAATAGCCGGTTACTCGTTATCAGCTGTCAAGTCATTCAAATAGGAAATGTGAGGAGGACTTTTTCGTCTAGTCTCTAAAGGGCTTTCTTTAAAATCATAACTTATCTAAATTTGCAACATTTAGGACTTACATCCATTTTTTGTTCAAATGGTAAAGAGACAGCTGTATTTCGGTTTCTACTCCCTGTAGATGACAGTTTCTTTGGTCAAAGGAAGCATCTTCACACATGTGGTCTGATTGTAAATGCTGCTCTTTGTGGGAGGGACAGATGGAGATGACAGTGACAGCTTGTAACGGTGTCAAGTTAACCTATTATGTCGCCTAGTAGACATCGGACACTTTGTTTTAACCTAGTTTATCTTTGATCCAGTCCAACCATACAAATGGGTTTTCAGTTTCTAAAGGCAGACAGTATTACCTCTAAAATGATCCAAAATTGCCCAATTTCTATTTATTTGATACGTTTACAGCTCCTCCTTACCTTCTTCCTGTTTTCGTTCTTACTTCCTCCCAGAAGGATAGTTTTCCAGAAGCCCTACATGCACATATTTACTGTGACTAAATCTAGCATGGAAAAGTGGGGGGAAAAAGCTACACTGGTCTTCTTTGAGAAAGGTCTGAGTGGTTTGGGCTTCTGGATCACTCTGGGAAGACATGATGAACTTCTTCCAGGGGAAGCAGAGTATCTTATCCTCACTTCCTCCTGCACTGTCAGCATTCATCCATGCCCAATGTATCTTTCAGTTATTACATAAGAGTTCCTTTTTGTCTGTCATGTGACTTCCTGATCGCAGACATGAACATTTAGATGGTTTTTAATCCTAGACAATTGTAGTTTCCAATATTGTTTTCTTCATCTGATCATTATTGTTATCTGTATTATTCCAGCCAGGCCCTGAGGTAGATAAGCTGGTTCCCATGCTTTTTGCCCAGGATCCCAGGGTTCTGTAACTTTATCCCTGTGTAGCCAGCCCTGCCTCTCCCAAAGTGGTGGGGTCTAGGTTTACTGAGAAAGTAATCTTCAAACACACCCGAGCTAACGCCAATAGACTCCTTTATCGCCACTACTGCACGGATTACAAGGTCTCAAACAAGTTAAAGTTGTTTTTCTGAATTGAACAGCCGATAGTATGTAATTACCATCTTGTGAAGTGATTACCATCGGCACAGCAGACGAAGAGCGCTGCCAAGGTGATGTCTTTCTTGAATCTGCTTTGTAACACACATTCACACTGCCCAGCACCTAAAACATTCTGCACTGCACGTAATCTCTTGTCGTTGATTGTGTTTTAATGAAATACACCTCTCAGAAATCCCTCTCCGTCAACAAGGTCATTGATACGATTGTCGTCAGGCAGCAGGGAGGCTTATCGTTTCTTTGATAGCTGCTGTCGGACAACCAGAAAATGATTTCCAACTGTGACACTGAAAAGTGGACCAATAGTGAGCCCTCTACTTCTTCACGTTGAAGTAAACCGGTGTTCTGATAAAAATGCTGATAGTGAGGAGATTTTAAGTTTTTTTTGAAGTCTCAATCTGAGGAGGACTGCTTGGGTTTATAGTTTATCGACTGTAAACAAATAAAGGATTTAGTTGTTTGCCACATTAGTTCAAACAGTATACATAAAAAAACATTCTTACTGTCATTTGGACTACAAATGTACACACTCCATTTGCTGTATCTTGGATCCTTACAATAAAACAGTAGGGCTGCAAGTAACAATCTTCTGGAATGATCCATTTCATTTTGGGCATAAAAAAGAGATTAAAAAAAAGAATGCTTGTTACACTAACTAAAACCCAAGGTGACTTGACATGTGTTGTCTGATCTACCAGCTGGCTGATTTTCTATTGCAGAGTACAAAGAAAACCAGCATATTTTGCTGAAACGATGAATACATTTGAAAAGAATTCTCTCTGACAGCAAACTTCTTCTGAACTAAAGTGTCCTCTTGTGTTGAATCCTTGTTAACATATTGCCAACTGAATTCTGATCATCTTTGAGGATTCCTGTGTTCGTATGTCCTATACAGGGACTCGAGAGTGATGGAGGTTAGCTGAGGCACATGCAGCCGCTTATCAAGACCTCCTCTGCTCAGGAGCACTGTGTTATCAGGCTCTTATCTGACTCTATGGTTAATAACCTTGGATGATGGCGAGAAAATTCGACGGCGCTTGAAATCAAGTATGATAGAAATTAAATGAGACAGGGTGTCGTTGTTTCTAAAGGCATATTAGTCTTCCTCACGTATAATGTAGTTCTTAAAACAACATCCAGTTTAGGCCATCTGTGTTTCTAAAGTGGCTCTGGGCACTCAAAGGTACTTTAAGGGCTTCCAGGAAATCCTGAAACTGTTGATCATTCCTTAGTGTAGATCTCCGGTGAAGCGTGTTGCTTTTTCTTCTGTATTTTTTTGGCCTTGCACTTCAGCACATCCCAAACAAATCAGCACGTTATGGGGTCAGAGTGCATCCTAACATGGTCATTGTGAGTATGTTAGCATGCTCAAATGCAATGCTGTGTCTATATGAAGCCTCACAGAGCTGCAAGGTATCTCGTCACTTGTTACATTTTTAGCGGAGAACTGGTGTCTGACTCCTAGATATCAGCACATACTTAAGTACATATACAGTATTTCCTGGTGATGCCTGCCAAGTCTGTGCTGTAGCAGTCTTCACTTAGTTGTTTAGTAAATGCTTCATGTCATGCGCTGCTCATCCTATTTAATGAATACAAAATCATCACTTCATATTCCTTGTTTTAAATCAAATGTGCTGGAGTAAAGAGCCAAAACAAAACACTGGTATTATACTTTCTGATTGCACTTCATATTCATGGATTACTGCCTGACAGTTAGAGTCTTCCAGCGCCTCTTTGCCTCGTGTTATAAATCTCCAGCTTTCTCAGACTAACCCCCGGATCTGTTTCTGTCTCCAGGTTATGCTGCCCAAAAGCTGTCTGAGTCCCAGTGAGAAAGAGAAGGGCTAAAGCCGCAGCGATCCAAGCCATCTTATCCAGAGCCTCTCCAGCAGCGACTCCTCTGTGGAGCCATGAGCAACCCAAACCACTTCACAGATGCCGTGTCGTCGGTTATTCACACTGTAAGTCCACACGACCGCACACAGTCTACCCCGTCAGGTCAGTCTCCACATGATAAAACACATGAAAAGGGTTGTAAAAAGGTTTGTAAATGTGCGGTTAATTTCCAAAGAAAGTTAATATAAATATAAGAATATTTTCTTTAGGGAACTCATTTGTTGGGATAATAGACACACAAAGAAATACTAGGTTGTCTGGATTGTTTTGGTTAAAGGTATGCCAATTTAAATGTATTGTAACCATGCTCATCTGTCACATGCACATATACTTTGCCAGCATAAAATTACAAACTTGCACCACATGGTAACCTTCCATTGACTGAATTATTCTTTATTGACCTCCTTTATTTTCTAAAGTACTTCTTTACTTGACACTCAAAGTTTGCATACAGCACACATTGTTGGCTCCCATTTTCAAAGTATCATTGCTAGCTATCTCACCACACGGCACGTTTCCCATTGTATGTATTTGACAAATAAGTCTGTTAATGATGTGATAGAAGGTTAGTCATAGATTAAGTCTCTTCGTCCGTGCGACTTTAGCCATTGAATGTAAAACTTTCCTCAACTTCATATTCTCCCTGTGCTTGATGTATGCTGCATCAGCTCCAAAAGACTTCTCTGGCATCACATTGTATATTTTGGACAGTGCTGTTCCCTCCAAAACTATGTGTGCACACATCAAGTCACATGCTAGAGCCAATTTCCTCTCAACGTGCATCAACAAAAATATAAATGTTCAAAATAGTTCAAAAACACTTCAGATCTGCAATGAATTTCCCTTTTCATTAGAGTACCAGAGAATGTGAATGGTTCCACAACTGAAACAATTTCCTTCCTCTTTTATTTAAGCGGATGGGTTGCCAGTATTCAAAAGCAAAAATAATATCGGCATATAATGAAAAACATAATTGCCCGGCTGCTGGTGGGATTGATGTGATAATCATGCTGCCCCGGGGCATTTGGTCAGCAGCCAAAGTAAGCTGCATTCCCCAACTCAAGGGTTCTCAACTAGTTCATTTTGGGATGATTAAGATGCTGCAGCAGAGAATATCGCAAGCTTATAGGAACAATCCTCTCATGAATAGCCACATATTGTTAGATATCATCAGTTTGCAATGGTTTGTGAATTCCAGGAAACATTACGTTTGATTGCATTCCAGGATTCAAAAGGATAGCCTTTCTTTACTAGCCTTTCTCATGTTCTTTTGCTTGAGGTAAGGATTTCTAAGTTTCTCAGAAATGTCTGTCAACAGACCAAAGCTGGAGTTTACTATGCTGTGGGTTGAATGTGTAGGTGAGTGGAAATAATGATGTATTTAGAGAAGTTTTAGAGAAGAAGAGATTCTCCACTCAGTTTCCACTCAAGTCATAGAGGCCAAATCTGATCAGACAGACTTCTGATTAAGTTGACTTTTTATTGTACACTTGAGAGAGATAACTTCTTACTGAAAGTAGAAATCCATTCAAACTGATTTGTTCTTTATTGCAACATCGACATAGGAAGTGTCTGATTTCCCTTAGCACTGCGTTTTTTTGTCAGTGCTTCCTTTCCAGTATTGCACAAACGTGTGCTCATGCTGACAAAGACTGCTTCTACCTGCTTGTAGCCTGGACATAAACAACAAGTTCTGTCTGCGTTTGAAATCAAACCCCAGCTGTACAGAGTACTCCGGAGGTGGAAGTGAATATATGACACTGATCCATGAAGGAGGTGCAGAGAGACAGAGGCCGCTCATATTCGATTCAAATGTATTTCTAAGATTTCTTTTCTCAATTGTTTTATTTCCCTAAATAACAAATGACCTCATACTAAAATGACCCCATACTAAAGCTACACATTTCACTGAGTTACCTTAATTCATTTTTACAATAATTCCAACACTAAATGCCACATAAAATACAAGTTACAATATACAACATGATACATTTTCCATGATTGAAAAGGAGCAGAACAGTCTTCCATTACCTGTTCATAAATGACATCAATTATTAAATAAAAGTTTGACTTTGCAGTAACTGAAATATAGTAAAAGAAGTAGAACATTGAAAGTGCTTTATAATCCAACAAACTGTTGCATCCGCAGTGTGAAGTTTTGTTAAGACGCTGTGTTCTATGATTACACCCAGAATGATTCTTAATACCCCTTAGTTAAAGTATAAAAATGTTAAGTTAGCGTTGCAAAAATCATTGACTTTCAATTTGACCACCTTGTTCTTTTATGTTCTTGCCGAAGCCTTTTGAGAATCAGCATATCTTTATTGCCGTTTATAGCCAGTAGGACAGTTGACTGCCATAAACCATTTTAAGGCAGGGGATTACAATATGACTTATCTGTAATAAGACTCGAAGCTTACGAAAGATACAAATGTTTGCTGTATGACAGTGCCTCGGCAGTTATTGGTTGTTTTCTCCGCTCCGACTCTACCAAGTTAATTATTATCTCCTTTACAATGTGTGTGTGTGTGTGTGTGGTTAAGGAGGGTTCAGATAATCCTGTTTGGATTTTTTTAAGGGCTAACATTGTGAAACTGAGTAATGTCTTCTTCCTACCCTGGAGATCTGCCCTGTTCACGTGACGAGGGCTAACTGAAATGGGAAACAGGTTGTCTTCTATAAATGTGACGGACGTCTCTGGATTTTTCACTTTTGACATTGGAAAAGCAAATATAGCTATCTTGTTGTATTAAGGCTGCAGCAGCACGTGTGTGTTTGATGTGATGGACTATCTTTTTTCATTAAAGGTGAGTTTGAATAGCTGTAGTTTGTTAATAGAGGTCTCAACGTGACACGATAGCTGGTCTTTTTCTTATCCTTCCCAGTGAGTCATTACACGTTATCCTACATTGGGCAAATGGAGATGTTCTATATGTAAACCTACTTGCTCTTACTTTGGTTTCTTTGGGTAGATTTGCATTTAAGTGCAATATGTGTAAATAGGTATGGATACAATAGGGATATGTGCAATTTGACGGACAGTATGCATAGGTGCAATAGGGAAAGTGCAATATTTGATTTATGTATGTGCAATAGGGATATATGCACTATCTATCTATCTATCTATCTATACTCTGCAGATGGTTAATGTTTAGTCTTGTTCTTGTGCTTTTGAGATTTACTTTTACATCGTCAACAGCTCATTGACTCTGGCATTAGAAATCCAAGGTAATTATTACAACCTAATGTTATTTTAATGCGTCACTAGGTCAAAGAGTCACCCCTCTAATGTCAGCAGGTGGATTATGAGCGGTTTCTTGAAAGGTGACCGCTGTTTGAATTTCATCTGGTTTAATTAACAGGAAAAAGTCATAGGAAGGAACCCGCTGTGTTGCTGGCTCAGTTGAAAACAGTTTGTTTTTCCTTCTCCTCTCACACAGAAAGGTCAGAGGTCAGGGTCAGCTGCAGAACAGAAGGTATGGTAGGGATATATCTTGCTGTAGGGCAGTGCAAACCAATGCTTCATGCATTGGATGAGAACTTTCTGGTGTACGTTGAGTTATCTTACCAGATATGTTTGTATTAGTTAAAAATGGAAAGTTGAGAAAAAGGACAGACATGGAATGAAGTGTAGAACACTTTTTTTTGTAATAAGGTGGTGAGAAACTCATTAATTGGATTATTGATGTACAGTTTGGTTTGACTGCAGATTAAATCAACAATATATACGTTTTAGTTGTTACATATATATACAAGTGGGCAGATTTGACCGAGCCAGACTTTCTGTTTATCACTGTTTTCTAAGCTTTATGCTAAGCTAGTTAGCTGCTGCTGGAAGCTTCATACTACCATGAAAGCGGTGTTTATATTCTGATGTAACTCAGCAGGAATAAGAATAGGCATATTTCCTGAAAAATAAAAAAAATCTAAAAACTGCAAGTGACCCCTCACTATTGTTTTAACTTGGGCAGTTCAAACAAAGAGATTCTCCTCTCACAAATATTCTCTTTTTAAAAATGTTGAGGCCTGATAGTATTAATCTAACCAACGTATGAACGTGCGTTTCTGTTGTTTGTCCTGATAATCTTTCCCCTATGGTAGGTCCTAACCTTCAGGTGGAGAGCTACTGTTCTAGGTCAAGACATGCACCAACACTTTCTGTCATCATCTCATAGCCTCATTCTATTTACTGCAATAATGAACTCTGACATTTTAAGGCCACCGTATCAGTGACTCTGAGTGAGTTTCTGTGTGGAGAGAGCCATTAGAAGGGTCAGTACAGTGCTATTCACACCCCCTCCTCTCTTTAGTGTTGTTACTTCATAGACTTCCTCTGACCTTACAGCCCCTGCAGAATCCCCCTCGCTCAACAGACTCAGAGTTTATCAGTTGGACTTCTTCAATTAAGATAAAGCTGAGTTGTGAGAACATTATCTCAGGCAAATGATCTTTCAGTGTTTTGCTACTGAAAACCATGTTTGCACCATATGAAATGATAAAGCTGATGACTAAAAGTAAAAGTCCCCAGACAAATATTATCAAACGGTATCATCAGACAGGAAGCCAACCAAAAGAGTAGGAGACTTATTTATTTTCTGCTCTCTGACTGTCTTGAGGATGTCTTGACTATAGAGTTTATGATGTAAACATTTGCATTTGATTCAAGCCTAGCCTTTTTAAAACTATGATGTAATAGAAAAGTAGTGCTTGCATAACACAAAATCACAAAAAGTTGGCTGAGGACAAAACTGGGTTACAACTCAACATGCTTTCCTAGAACATTCAGAAACGGAGCATTTGCGCCCCTGGGTCTCGGTCCAGACTCATGTTAACATATAAAGGAATGCAATGACTCATCAGCCAAACGGCATGACACTCCACAACATCCACAGCTAAACCCCCTTCCCCTCCAAGTGCTGACTGTGTGGGATTTGAGCCTACCTCACAGCACAGATAATCTGCTCTGCAGCCTCAACATATCGTCAAGTGTCCACCTCATTACACAACACAGCCAATGCACAAAACACACAGTACACAACACACTTCTTTCAAAAACTCTATTGATTTACAAGATAACCTCTTTAGGTAGCTTATTTTTTTTTTTTTTAACACAGCACTAAATTTAGATACATTTACAATACAAACATTTCCTTTGTTTGTTTTTTCAGTCCGTCGAGACTACTTCCACTGCCTGCTATGAGTCATTTGTGTTAAACTTTTCCACTTCAGCCCAAGCGGAAATTTCTCAACAACTATTGGATGGATTGCCAAGAAATGTAGTACGGACATGAATATGCCCCTTGGGATAAATTAGCATGTTGACACTCTTAACCAAGCTGACAAACAAGGTTAACATTATTTTTATTTTAATCAGCAAGTTAGCATTTTGAGCATGCTAACATTAGCTTTATGTCAAAGCTTTGCTCTACTGAAGTAAATCCTCACAAATCTGCTAGCATGGCTTGGTAATTGGAATATCCTCAAGTCTTACAATATTTGGCTTTTAGTTTAAGTGAAAATGGAAAATATACCATTACTTTACTGCTCTATTCTAATCTTCAGCATTATCTTCTATTCTTATAATATTTACCCTGCCTTGCATAATTCATAATAGTTTACAATGAAATGAATACACACGGGTAAATTGGATTTCTAATATTGGTTTCTTTGGATAAGTGCAATGGATAGGCTTCCTGCCCAGCTAATTCCCTAAAGTGAACATAAATTCAAATAATTGAGTTGTATTGAGATCCTATTTATTGCAAATACAAAATAAGTGGCACTTTGATTGAGAATTGGATTGAAAATGATGAAAATGCCCTTTGTTGATAGATGTCATCAACATGCCTGCATTAATGCAATAGAAATTCCCATAAAAAGACACCAGTTTTCATTTGGTTAATACATTATGCATTCAATACAAATGAATTACTAAGTTAAGTGGTTTTTATTCACTGGTCAAATCGTCATCCACAAAGGTTTTTTTCCATCATTTGTCATGTAGAATGTAGTGATTTGTGGTTTCACCTTTCTGGCACACACAACATTTTAATCTCAAATGTCATACGTCAATAATCCATGAAAAATGCATCCTTTGAAAATGGTTAGATATTCCCTATGCATTTACATCGCCCTTCAAGGCACCTTGACTAAGAGCACCAGTGTCAATATTTAGGCTTCATGTGTCAAAGTAAGAATGTGGAGATGAATGTCAACGTTGGGTTTTGTTCTTGGCTGTTCAAACACGGCTTGTCCTTTCAAGCAGCATTTGTCCTCAAAGCGAGAATGAGAGTCTTGTTTATTCTGCCTACGTACAATGGGCAGACTGGGGAAGGTGGCAGGTTGGCCGATAGGGCTCTGATTAGAGCATCACGCGGCTTTGATAAGCGTGGAGAGAGGGATGTCTCCTGCTTGCAGCTCTTAATAGAGGTGACTTGATTCAGAGCTCCAGTTTTGTCATGTTTGAGCGCACTGACACTTGTTGCCATCAAACGTTAACCAAGCTAACGTTGCCATGAGCGAGGTAAGTCCCCAAAATTCTTAAATCTCATTTTTGTTTTCACTGTGCTCCCCCTCGGCTTGTCTTCGCACATGGTTTCGGTTGTGGAAAATTCTCCCACCTCTTTGAGAATCCCTCACACATCTCTCCCACCTCTAGGGATTCACTGTGAAACCATGATATGAATGAGAGCTCTGTAAAAATAAACTCCTGGATAGTGTAGCAGCATACATCCGGATAGAATATGTGCACAGAAGGTTTTTTGGAATCGGTCATCTAATTGAATTTTGGAAGTATTGAGATAGTGACGGAGACGCAGGCTGATGCCTATTTGCAAAAATGCAACGTTTTCTTCATGTTTTAATGGAACTGTTGCTGATGCCAACATTGTTGAACAGCTGCAACTCAATCATGTTTTTCTATTCTATTTGCTTTGACTACATTTATGTTTCAAAATACCCACATTTTCAATTTAAATGTTCGTGGTATTGATGCTTTAAAGTCTTGGATTGTCTTAGGCAGTTTGTTCAGGAGGTCGCTGAGGTGAACGCATAGTTTGTTCTTTGCTCTTTTTTTGACACTGTTGCTGATCTGTCAAGGGAGAAAATGCTATATGAGGAATTGAGCCTTGGGTAAATATTGAATGTGTGCTGTCCTCCTCTTTTTAATCATAAGTCTCAGTTTGTCTTCAGGTCAGCGCAGGGCTTTCTGTTTCTGTCACCTGTATGTGGCATGGACAACCAGGTCAGAGTAAAAGTTGGCACGGTTATGCGAGTCATGGGAATCTGTTTTTCACGCTTTCTCTGGACATGCCTGAATTCATGTAGGACCACCAAGCTACAAATAAGATGAATTGCTAAAGAGTGCTTCTGTTACCATTTTTGCGTTTGATGTGATAAAAGTGTAACAAACAATGTTTCAGGGCTGAACCACATCATGCGTGTAACACCTAGCAGTTCTTGTTCTGTATGTGATGAGTTGATTTGAAGTGAAGAGTGAACTCACCTTGTTTGGCATATATTACTATGTGTTTTTGTACTTTGTTAGCAGTCTTCTGTGCATACACAGTGTGAGACAAAAGTAAGAGCTGCAGGTGTGAGGGGAGTCTTCACAGGCTTTCTGTTACTCCCTGCTGCCATGGAGATAATGTAATATATAATTGACATGCTGGATGTCCTGAGAAACATTTATTGGAGCATCAGATAACCTGCAGCCCCTGAGTTTTGCCACGGGAAGGGTTCACAGCAGGAAATGAGGCACCTGCGCAGTAGTCATGGCAACATTTACTCTTGCGTGAGGTGGCTACAGCCCGATCCTGTTAGCCATAGCAGATCCTCTCGCTGTGTCACAGCAGGCAAACCTTATCACAACATCCCACCGGCAGAGCGAGGCGCAGCAGGGCACGACCTCCCGCTGCAACCAAACAGATCCCTATCACCCACATGATCCCTGTCACACCACAGCTATGAAAAAGAGTAACAGATCAGAGCACATGGCTATTGCTTTCAATTTAGGGCAGATTTTCAGGAAGGTATGCATGACAGTACTCGCATGATGTCTGACGGTGCAGTATTTGCAGAACCAGAACTCCCTCTAGTGTTGGTTTGAGTGAAAAGCAATACATGCTGTGTTGCAAATCCTTACTACATAGCAGGTTATGAGTTGCCGATATCTGTGTAAAAAATACAAAACTATTACAGTTTTCCGTGTGCTGTCGATGGACACGATTCTCCACAGTGAAATGCACAAAGGAAGATTTAGAGCGTATCACAACTGCAACACATTAAAAATAAATGAGGACAAAACGGTTCGAGAAACACCCAAGAAGACAATAAATAATTGATCTAAAAGAAAAACATTTTGCTGGCCTTTTAAGGTTTGGTTGGCAGTATAATCTTGTATAATAACTGCAAAAACAGAACACTATAAAGACAGTGTATAGTATACTACAGTAAGAAATTGGGACAGATCAACCATAAAGAGTACTAAATCTAAATGACTTAAACTGACTTATGATAAATAAAGTGCTAAATTGAAATAACAATGACCTGCAGTGAAGTTTTATTGTTAAAAAAAGCAGGATGATATATTAAAAATACTAGAATATTTCACAAATGTATGGTTTGCTAATGTGTTTGTTAATTGTGTATTCATTCTTTGTATTAATGTGCTGTTAATAAATATATTTCTCAATCTAAAAATGCTGAACAGCTGACAGATTTTTATCCAAGATTTGTATCTAAAATATGTGTTTTGTTGCAGCCAGACGCTCCTGCTGACGCTCCTTCTGCCCCATCACTACACGGGCCTCCGCGCCCTGAAGAGGAGGATGATGGGGACCTGAACAAAGCGTTGGGGGTCCAGCGCTTCGAGCAGATCCTCAGCCCCGCTGCTGCTGTGCCTGATGAACAGCACCACAACTACCATGAGGAGGACATTGAATGTAAGCCCATAGTGATCCCTTTAGCCGGGGCATTGTGACAAATAACTGTTTTCGTATGAAAGTAGCTCATGTCTATGGATCTCTGCTTCACCTTCCCTCAGACCACCGTCACTCCTCGCACCACATCCACAGACCTCTGTCCAAACTGCCCTCCGAGGGACGCAGGAAGAAGAGCAACAAAAAAAGGAGGAAGGATAAAGATCACAAAAGCAGCCATGCTCCCAGCGGCCCCATAGAAGAGGGAGAGGATGAAGAGGAAGAGGAGGAGGACGGGACAGAGACTTCTGGTCCATCTGAGACGGAGAGAGTGAAAGATGTGGAGGTAATCATTCTAATTCATACTCAACTTTGATGGACACATATCTCCAAGGGTTGGATTCAGCATTATACCTTCACTAAATATGTATCAGGCAGTATTTGTGTATGGGCTTATGTTGTGTTTCATGTTTATACAAAAACTAGGACTTCATGTAAAAAGTATTTTGATAGCTTATGCATAAACAGCAAATCGAGATTGATCATTTGATCTCGTCTCGTTAAAATAAGAGTATCATTCAATAAAGGAGGGCAAGGTGACTTTAATGTCCGATGTGAAGTTAATGAGCTCAGGAATGTGCTGCTGTAAATGGCCGCAGTTCATGCTCCAATACCCAACCTGCTCACACACTGTATTAGCATTACCATATTTTCCAATATGAATATTTCAGTATAGTCTTAATCATTCATCAGTGGGTTTCAGGTTGGGTTGTTATTATGCTTCACAAAATGAAAACTATGCCCCCCCGCAGAGTGTGCAGAACATGATTCGGATACGTTTTTTGACTCTAATCTAGCTTGATACGTTTATCTGTTTTGACTGTATCTTTCTCTGTGTTTTCTTTTTATTTGTTACTTAAAAAAGCAACCTTGTTGTTGCTCTCTTATCCCATCACCTACATTATACAATATATTGTTTCTATGTCCATCAATTGTGTGAATAATAATAATAATAATAATTCACATATTTATTTAGCGCTTTTCCTAGTGCTCAAAGCACTTTACATTACATTATATTACATGTTATTTATAAGACATGTAATACATTCAATACTGTGGACAATACCCACAGGAGCAATTTACGTTCTGTTTTCCCTCAACAGTTCTTTCTTTCTGATGAGGACCAAGTTTCCAAACGAGGCCAAGAGAGCCCCCACTCTGCCCGTGAGCTGGAGATCGTGCCGCAATCTGGGGTGGGAGCTGATACTGAAGATGCATCTTCCTCAGAGTGAGTCTAGTTCTTGGACTTGAAAAAGGAGGCGTGAGAGACTTTATAATCATGCTTTACCCGCTGTGATGATTGCATGTTTTTGCCATGTTGCTGAAATGTATCGGGGACGTTCTGATTGGGCGAGATGGCTCAGGCTCATGTTGATTGGCCAGTGAGTACACACTGTACGTAACCATGTCTCAGGCATCCAGTGGGCCTGCTGTGCATGATCCGATAGACTCGAGTAATCCTCTCCTCAGAGACCCATATATCACCTGTTGCTTTAGACAACAGCACACCTCAGCAGCCCGAGGCTCCATCCATGACATTTACTGTTCCACCTCATGAGGGTCTGATCTGAGCAGGGAGAGAGCTGCGTATATACACCTTTCGCTTGTTTGCACTCGAGGGAGGAACAACCTAATAACAGCGGATTTGTTTTGTAAAACATCTTGAAGTAAGGGGTAAATAATTGACTCAAAAGGTCATTTTTTTCTAGTCTTGAAATGATGCAGGCAGCTGACATTTAAAGGAAGGTGAGTTCATTGTGTTTATTTCAAAAGTGCCTTGAAGGAATTTGCATTAGCCGAACATCTTTATCTGCCTTTTTGAAAGATTTAAAAAGCTAGCTAATTATATTTTTGGCTAAGAGATGCAAATTATATTTCTTTTTTATAGGACTACCATTAGTGGGGTCTAATACATCAATCAAAAGATGATTACCAAAGTCACAAGATATCAGTGGTGTGACAAGCAAATCACCAATACAATGAGAGCAGTCGAAGATACTTTGTTATGGTTCAGACTCAGGCAATAAGTTAGTAATAAAGTGTCCTGTTTTTCTGCTTTTATCTAGTAAGCCAGCGTCATCCGCCGCCTCCAGCCCCTCTCCCCAGTTGGTGCCCCCTGAAAGCATACCTCTGGCCCGGGTGTCCACCACCAGCCGCAGCTACGACCTGCAGGATCGCCGGTGCACAGGCAACATGACGGGGGCCGAGCAGGCCAAGTACCAGCGCATCCCGACCGACGAGAGCGAGGCTCAGACGCTGGCCTCCGCTGACCTGGACGGCATCAAGAGTGAGTACAGATCGATTCATACTTTATAGATTTTGTTCTGAAAAAAACCTTCTCCCCGTTGGACTTTAGTGCACCAGGTGGCCAAAACAGACACGGATTGACTATTTAAATACATTATTATGTTTTAAGTGCATACCTAGGACATTTGGTGGAATACAAAGGTCACCGCAATATGAAATACCCCTAAAGCTACATCTCAGTGTTTGCTTTTGTGGGGTTATTATTCCTGATTAAAGCTCGTTGTTGTTGTGTTGAGAAGAAAAACAGTATATATTATCAGAATCACAATCATATTTTCATATAAACAATGGGTCATATCTGTATGTGTAAGGAGTTGCTTGTAGTAATGATAACAGTGAAATTAACTTTGTTGTAAGTGATAATATGTCTTGTATTTACATGTTTTCCCACAAAGGATTGCATGTTTCAATTTTAAATATTATTACTGTTGGTCAATAACCAAAAAGATATATAGGAGGTACAGGTAAACTGTTATTTTCTGTATTCAAACAATTAAATTATACATTTATTCAGCTGGAAATATAGATAATGTATTGTCCATCTTAGGGCTCTCTTGTATGATCTACTTCAGGCAGGTCAATGTTAGATGTGTTGCTGCTCAGATTCCTGCAGAAACATCAGGGCGAGGGAATTGGGAGGGGGGGGCTCATCTAGTCCCTTCTACATTGCAGTGGCTCCCTGCTGCCCTGTGACGTAAATCTCCCGGCCCTAAAAGCAGCCTCACGCTGGGGCCGGAAAGATTTACGTCAGGGAGTCGACCCCTCAGCAGCAAGCAGCAACTTATCAGAGAGTGTGGCAGACAGGCCCACATTATTACTGTCAGCTGAGGCCCCTGGACCCAGGCCAGAGCCAACACGGTGGCTAATTGTGAAACCTGCATCTCAGTTCACACCCTTTATCGTGAGCAGAATGGAACAAAGGGACGAGTTAAGCTTAAATGAAGGCTGTTGATGGAGTTAGACGCTTAATATACCTCGGATAAGCGTGAATTACAATTGCTGGCACAAACCTGAATGACCTTTCACGACTGTACATGTCTTTAAAGAAGGCCCACTTTAATCTACCAATAACTAAATGTAAGGAGACTTTTGTCCCTGCTGCCATTGGTTGGCTTCTTCAGTATTAAATAGTGGTCTTTGTATTGTGTTTATTGTACATGTTGTAATGGGGGTCTGATGCTTACAGCTGGCCGTAGAACAATTGGCCTCTCCAGGTTAGAAAGTTATCCATGATCCTATTTGCTCATTTTGGGGCTCAGTGACACAGAGTAGAATCCCCCGACGGGTTCATCGCCAGATATTCTTTGTCTTTGTCTGCTTTTATCTTCTTCCCGCTACTTTGAATCATCCTGGGAAAGTGTCTGTGCCTCTGGCTGCTGCTCAACAATAGGAATTATTAGATCACTGTCCTTCCCCTTTTGTCCGACCTGAGCGAATGAACACCTCTGCTCGCTGATGCATTCTGATAGCTTCAGCGGGGTCAGGCGCCGGTCAAGAAATTGCAACGTTCTCCAATTTGTCAAAACTTGCAAGATGGGTGCTCCAGTTTGAAGGTGGCACGTAGTCAGACAGCAGTGCCAGCTCTAACCCTACGCCCACCACGAAATCCCCTCTTGCTTCAAAAGCAGCATGCCAGGTAGGCTGTTATCTTAACACCAGGGGCTGCCCAAGAACTTAGACATCATGGAGCGACTTGACAAGGGACCATCTCGGTAAAGCTACAATAAGCAAGTTCAAATCTGATAGTCTATATCTAATACAGCTTCTGAACTTGGAATGACTTGCTGGGTTTACATATGAATTGAAACATTGATGAGGAACCCTAAAAGCATCACTGTTTGTTTCATAGGACAAACACTCTCTGACAAAGGTAAGGCATTCTTGAAGGTTGTTGACAATGAAAGATTTTTGAGAGAGAAGTTACGGTGCTCAATGTGGTTATACAATTTTTACAATAATATTCTGCCTAGCTTTCACTAATTGTCGTGTTCTCATTGAATGAATCAATCAAGTTTTTTGATCTTTGAACTCTCTAAACCTGATTCAACCATTCCTATTCCTAGTGTTGTGTGAGTGCCATCCGGTGTCTCTCTCCACATCCTTTTCACTGCTTGCTGTGCTGGCAGCCTGAGTAACTTTACTCCCCGCTGAGGGACCACAGACAAACAAAAGCATGGAGGCCTGGCCCTATGTGACCTGTTGCAAGGTCAATGCGTGCATGCCAGAAGCACAACACATAGGGAATCATTTTTCAGCCTATGTACTGTGCTGGGGTCTAAATTCAATGGATATTATTTCAATTGAATTGCATACACTTTGTTTTTTGGTCAGGATGTTTTTCAAGGCTGGCTGAAGTCAAAAGTAATATCTGATTCTTAATCTTTCACACAACTCACCAGTCTCTTCTTCTCCACCAGGTCATCGTTTTGAAGATGTTCCCGGCGTGCGCAGACACCTGGTCAGAAAGAGCACCAAGGGTCAAGTGGTGCACACCGGCAAGGACCACAAAGAATCCACCACTCGCAGCACTAAGAAGGACCGGACCCCGCATGAGGTGAGAAATCACAGTACTCCTTTTCATCCATCCTCTGCCTTACAGCCTCACAAGAATCTATATTTATTTTGGCTTTTAAATTACGTATCTGTATCAAAAATAGATAAAGGACTGGGGTAGAACATTTACATTTTGCTGACATTAAAGACACAACCATTATCCTTTTGTTGAGCCCTAAAAAAATAGTAAGGTAAAATTGTTGAATTATTTTTTTACTCAACAGAACTGTCACCTATTTTGCAATTAATTTATTAAATGTTAGTATAATAAAATGGAAATTGGGTTTTTGAAACCAAGATAAAGGTTAAAAAAATTATGAAGTGTTAAAGATTGTTTTAGATAATAAAAATACTTTTTTCCCTTGGTATTGTAAACTATTACATTTGAAGCTTACAAATGCTCCTTTCCTGGAACAACCCACACAAAAATGGTCTTAAAGAAATAAAATACATTCATATTCTGACTGAAGCTCCTAAATATGAAATTAAAAATGCTATATGAATTCTCATACAAATGTGCATTTGGTATTACAAAATTGCTTGTTTTGTTAAAACAACATGTTGTGTTGTATAGACTAAGAATACAGGTATATGTTTTCTGATGCTGCCAATGATAACTAGCTGCAGTTCTATAGATGAAACCTTAATTGGTCTGAAAATGAGGGATTGTTTACTCGGCAGCTGCTCAAAGATGATTATACTTCAGGCTTTGTTGCCCCAAAAATTACACAAAATTGTAGTCCTGGGAAAAATGTTCCCTTCTTTTCCTCTCTCAAATGTAGCACTGCTTTGTCTCTTTGTGGATTGGACAGGGAGGAAAGAAGACAATTAAAAATGAATGAATGAGTTCTTTCCTTTCACACACGGAAAAGAAAAAAGAAGGGAGAGTGAAGCTTAGGTAACCAGAGCTCCTGAGAGAGAGAGAGAGAGCCATGTTTTATTAACACACACGCACATTCTCATACTTGCTCTCAGCCTCCAGTAGCCTCGGGTAAACAACAGGTGCCTGTCAGGTGTGTGTGACCAAGAAGAGTTACCTGTGGGTTTGTCTGTAAAAATGTGAGGGTCCCCTCCTCTGTGCCGGCTGTATAAGTGTTTGAGTCCTCTCCTGCGCCATCTCGCTCCTCCAGCCGTTACCAGTGGTTCTGTATCACTCCGCCTCGGGGCAAAAAGGCGCCCTGCTGGACATGATGGACTCCGGTAAAATGGCTCGCTACCAGAAGGTGAGGCTGGGTGACCGGCCAGCGTCAGTTTTGATCCGTGTGAGCGTGATTTCACAAGCATGCGGCAGGAGAAAATAATTTCAGGGTTTTTCAGTGGTTTGGTCTTCATCTCACAGGGAATGTTGACTGACCCGCATGGTGTTCAATTAGTTACAGATATTGAATGCAGAGTGAACTGAAGATGACGGTCTCTCCTCTGACTTTTGTCATTGGCCGTTCTCTTAGTTTTTTGAGTTGAACATCTAGGATAATAACATAGACAGGGTTTACTTACGTGTGTTGGGTGAACTTAAACAAACCGGTAAGCATGGATCTATGATTTTGTTTCCACCACTTAAACACGTTTGTATCAACTGGCTCGATAAAGAAGTGCCTTGGCTATAAAGTTGAAGTGTTAAGGCGCATGCTGTTTCTTCCATGGACAATATGGATATTGTGAATCTCATCTACTGCTGCATGTGTTCCCGTGTGATGTTGTCCCCAGGTGTTTGTGGAGCTGAATGAGCTGACTATGGATAAGAACCAGGAGATGTCTTGGAAGGAAACGGCTCGATGGATCAAGTTTGAGGAAGACGTGGAGGAGGAGACGGACCGCTGGGGGAAACCTCACGTGGCCTCGCTGTCCTTCCGCAGTTTGCTGGAGCTCCGAAAGACAATCTCACACGGTAAGGGAACAAAGAAAAGTTAACTGTGGACATTTTCAAAGCCTGAGAGTCAGTGTGAGGCAGTTCACAAAGTACTTAGCCCAGTGTGTGTGCATCCACAGGTGCAGTGCTGCTGGACCTGGACCAAAAGACCCTGCCTGGCATCGCCCATCAGGTGGTGGAGAAGATGATTATTTCTGACCAGATCAAAGCTGAGGACAGGGCCAACGTCCTGAGGGCCCTGCTGCTGAAACACAGGTGACTTAAAGCACCAGACTGCAACAAACAAGCACAGGATTTCCCTTTTCAGATGATAAAACTAACCCAGTGAGGTGATTTCCAGCCACATTGATGGATGTGCAAAGTTGTGTTTTATGGCTGGCTTTTTCTAGTAGCTTCAACTGTATATGATGGTCATTTTGCAAAAAAATGTATTTGTTTCCCCCTTTTGTGTCATTTGAAACACAGAAAGGAAATGTTTGGGAGAAACAGGGATTAAATGAAACAATGGACGTAGAGGTTTATGTGTACATGACTTACGGATGTTTTTATTTAATATAGTAGCATGTTAACACAAAACTAAATATTGCCTTCCAAAGCTAGTACTAGTTCATACTTTTAGTGATAAGGATACTTTGCCTTCTTTCTCACTGCTGCACAACTTCCTGCTGCTAGGTGGCTTCACGCGTGGTCACTTCCTTTGTTCCTCCGACTCACCCTCTCTCTTCCTCTCCCTGCCTCCCCTAGTCACCCGAGCGATGAGAAGGAGCACAGCAGCCCTTTCCCCAGGAACATCTCGGCGGCCAGCCTGGGTAGTCTCATCCCACATCACCACAGCGCCAACCACTCCCACCAGACAGATCCTTCAGTGAACGACCCGCTCATGGGCGCCGTCCCAACGGGGGACTCAGAGACACGCATTGACATGGACAAAAACGAGGTAGGTCCGAAGTGTTTTCTCAATAAAGTCACAGTTAACACTTTTCTTCATTATCCTGACTTTGCTTCTTGTGTTGCTTTTGGTTTACCACAGAAAGAGCCGTCTGTGGTGTCTGGTATGCATCGCTCCAAATCCAAACATGAGCTCAAGCTGCTGGAGAAGATTCCTGAAAATGCTGAGGCCACTGTTGTCCTTGTGGGTGAGTTATCTCCTCCTAACTCCTTCCAGTTCAAATACTCTGACTATTTCTGTGTGTATGTTGACTGTTACTTCCCGCTGTCCTTTAGGCAGTGTGGACTTCCTGGAGCAGCCCACCATGGCGTTTGTGCGGCTGCAGGAGGCCGTGGAGCTGGAGTCCGTCCTGGAGGTCCCCGTGCCGGTCAGGTTTCTGTTCGTCCTGTTGGGACCCGCAACCACCAGCATGGACTATCACCAGATCGGACGCTCCATCTCCACACTCATGTCCGACAAGGTGAGGTGTAGACATTGTTTAGATACCGACCCTAATCACATATGACGATGAAATCTCACCTACATAAAATCAGACAAACCACAAAACACCCTATTATTGAGAAGAAAATCTAATTATATGTGAGAAGATGGATGGATGGATGGATGTAATTATTTATTTAAATTCAGGTACAATAAAAAGCTCACACTATACACTTCCAGGTACAAATGCCAAACCTTCTACCCTGTAATTTAGTATATTATCTTATAAAGACTTGATCATTCCACTGAAGCATCAACTTGCATTGTCTTTCACCTCCAACACCTGCTGTTTTGAGTTATCAATAATGATGAACTTTCGAGAGCTTTGAAATGTAATTTTATCAGCAAGTTTGCCACCTTACTTGGTAGAAAAGTAAAAAAATCGAATGGATTGTTGCCAAATAAACTTAAAAACAGACCTGCAAACTGGAAATAAGCAGAAATATAGTTCCACCTTTTTGCTTATTTTATTGGTTCTATTTGTTTATATCATGAATCGTCATCCAGCAATTCCACGAGGCAGCCTACCTTGCAGACGACCGGCAGGACCTGCTGAACTCCATCAACAGCTTCCTGGACTGCAGCATCGTGCTGCCGCCTTCAGAGATGGGAGGCGATGAGCTGCTGCGCTCGGTCGCTCGCTTCCAGAGGGAGATGCTGCGCAAGAGGGAGGAGCAGGGGGTCAAACTGACCAAGGAACCTAAAAGCATGGAAGATAAAGGTAAGCATCTCCTCAAATATTGTGGCCTTTATCAAAGGAGATTTGTTTGCTTATATCGTAATTAATAACCCACTCTTTCCCATCACAGAGGCCCTCCTTACACCCTTAAAAAAGTCAGACGACCCTTTGAAGCGCACCGGGCGGCCTTTTGGCGGACTGATACGGGACGTGCGTCGCCGTTACCCAAAGTACCTCAGCGACTTCAAGGACGCTCTGAACAGTCAGTGCATGGCCGCCGTATTCTTTATCTACTTTGCTGCTCTCTCTCCAGCCATAACATTTGGAGGCCTACTGGGTGAGTGTGAAAGCATGAGTCATTCACAGTTCGTCTTCTCATGTGTCAAACATCTTTCATGCTTGTGTCTTGATAGGTCACAGGCTTAAACCTTGTTGATGTTCATTAACGTCTTCCTTTGCTGTGTGTGTCTGTTGCTAGGTGAGAAGACGGACGGTCTGATTGGTGTTTCTGAGCTGATTGTGTCCACCGCAGTGCAGGGTGTGCTCTTCTGCCTGCTCGGAGCGCAGCCGCTACTCGTTGTGGGTTTCTCGGGACCCCTGCTGGTTTTTGAAGAAGCATTTTATAGTGTAAGTTGTTGAATAGCAAATACAATTTTTAACTATTTCTCTAAAGCTAGACTCAGGCAAAACAAATAAATACTATTCCAACAGTGGTGTAACAGAAAAGATGTTTAATGCCTTACATTCAAGTGTCTATGGCTACTCTGAACATTTTCCAGTGGATGAATTGAGTTTCTTTGGTCTGTGTCCTGACAGTTCTGCAAAGCGAACGAGATGGAGTACCTGACGGGCCGCGTCTGGATCGGGTTCTGGCTCATCGTCATCGTGATCGTCACGGTGGCCTTTGAGGGAAGCTTCCTGGTCCGCTTCGTCTCCCGCTTCACCCAGGAGATTTTCTCCTTCCTCATTTCCCTCATCTTCATCTGCGAGACCTTCATCAAGCTTGGCAGGGTACGCCTGAGACCTGAAATAAAAACTCCTGATTACAAAAAGTTTTTGTTGGCCAGCTGAGCTCATGTCCCTGACACTAAACTGAACAGACTAATCTTGGAAAGTATTCAAAGCTCGAGGTTTAAACCAGTATGTTGTTCTAACAAAGGCACCTGAAAGCTTTTGTGATTGATTGTCCCTGAAAGTTAAATGGATTAAGACTTTGACTATTATCCCGGCATATGATTTTCGAAGATTTGCTGTTTTAGAGTTTATGGCACAGACATTAAAGGCATCTTGGATAATCCAATTTTCCACAAAGTGTTGTTACCTTTAAAAAGTGATAGACGATTATATTTGTGTGTGTTCTGTTGTAAAATGTTGTGCTTTAATTATAACCCTCTGTGCTTTCTAACAGATTTTCAAAGAGCACCCCCTTAAACGTTGCTCCCTCAACAACGGCACAGAATGGGACTCAATGGTAGAAAATATCACAGTCGTCCAGGGCAACAGCACGCTGCCGATGACAGTGGGAGCCCGAGGGGAACCCAACACTGCGCTGCTCTCTCTGGTCCTCATGGCCGGAACATTCTTCATCGCCTTCTACCTGAGGAAGTTCAAGAACAGTGCCTTTTTCCCTGGCAGGGTGAGGAGCTTACTTCACTTTAAAACTGTCCTGCAGCATTAACTGACATATATATTTAACCTTCCTTAAACCTCTTATCATCATATATCAAGGATCCATATATGTTTTCACAATCTGTGAAGTCAATTATTGCATTAAAACTTCTTTAGAGTCAGAATAGTCATCTTATACAATGAAATATTTTCAATTAAGAATAATTTGAGCCAATCTAAAATGCTCTGGTTGTTAAAATGTTACCAAAAGGTCCATTCAAGCTGTTCTGGAGCTTTGGGTTGTATCACATGATTATGCATGGGTTTGCAATGTAGAATCTTTCTATTATTTTAATATTATAATCTTGCGAAATACTCAGCGAGGCAAACACAAGATATCCTACCGTCTCTAAATATGCCAGCTTCAGAGGTGCTAGCAGTTTCCTTTTGTTTCCAGTCTTTATGCTATGCTAAGCTAAGCTACAGGGATGCTGAAAGAAGCGTTATATCTCTCACAGGCTCCGCCCTCTTCTGGACTCTAAGGGTACTCCCCTCGATCCTATCATGCAAGCATTCTTTCACTGAGACTTTCTAGAAGTAGCCGCCCCCTGGGCGGGCCTACCTGAATGTGTGCGCATCTCACAGCATAAGAGGAGGCCTCGCCAACCTGGCTCCGACTGCAGTCTGCAGCGCCTGCCGACTGATTCCTCGCTCCGGCCGCAATCTAAGGCTTTCGCTGTTTGAGGGGTGCTACGTCTCGCCAGTGGAGGACCCAGAGCTCGACGTAGTGGAGATGGAGGACCTCGAGCAGGGAGTACCCTTCGTCTTCGCCATCCCAGCGGCCCGGACGGGTCGGAGAGAGGGACAATGATGATGACACCTTGTCGCCCGAGATTTCCGGTGACCCTCAGGAAGGCCATCAGCAGAACAGGTCTGCACGACAGGACTTCTCAGCGGTGATGGCTATGGCGGCGGAGCGTGCAGGCTTGCCGCTCTCCTCACCGTTGTCACAGAGGCCGTCCAGCACAGCCAGCCTTCGTTTCACCCCCCCTGCCAGACATCTGGCCGTGTGTGGAGGCCACTTAGAACGAAGGCTCCGGTGGCTACTTGGGCTTGAATCTCGTGACCGCGAGATGCTTGAATATCTGGATAAGATATTCAGGCTCGGGGCGCAGATGGCGGCGGCGTCGGCGGCCAATAATCTAGGTGTGCTGGGAGTGTCGCTGATTTCCCCTCAGCAGGACACTCCCCCCGCCTGAGGACGGGAGTGATAATTTGGTCCGCTGCGTGGGCCAGATGAATAATCTGGTCCACGGTATGGCTACCGCAGCCGGTCGAGTGATGGCCCTGACCACCGTGGCGTCGCGTCACGTGTGGCTAGGTTTGACCGCACTGACCAGAAAAGACCGAGATGATCTCCTTGGGGCCCCCGTTGCCACGGAAGGGCTCTTCGGATCGATATCCTCGGTCACCCAGCGCTTCAGCCGCCTGGAGGGGGAGAGGGTGCAGCTCAGCCGCATGTTGCCGCTGGCTCGACCTCAGGGCACGCCCTCTGCCTCCGCGGTCAGTCCTGAGGTACCGGTTCAGTACCGGCCCCCACAAGGACAGACTGGTCGAACCCGGCGGGCTCCCGCTCCGGTTCTGCCGCAGCGAAGGGGTGGGGAGCTCCGTCTTCCAGGAGTTGACTGGCGGCGGGAGGAAGCGTCCCGGCAGAGAGATGGGAATTCTCCGGCCAAGACTCCCTCCACATTCCGGGTCTGGAAAACAGGGGGGCCGACCTCATGTCGAGGGGCGAGTGGGCGCTTCACCCGGAGGTAGAGAAGTGGATCTGGGCCCGGTTCGGGACAGCAGAGGTGGACCTGTTCGCCAGCCGGTGCAACACCCACTGCGCCCTGTGGTTCTCCATGGCTCTGAGCGACGACCCGCCCTTGGGGGTGGACGCGTTTGCACACAAGCCGTGGCCAAAGAAGCTGCTTTATGCCTTTCCACCGTTGCGTCTCATTCTCCAGCTCCTGGGGAGAGTGAGGCGAGAACGTCTGTCAATCATCCTGGTAGCGCCGGATCGCGTGGGGGCGCCGTGGTACTCAGAGATGACACAGATGAAGGTGGGCCAGCCCTGGGCGCTCCTCCAAATTGGGGGGCGATCTCTCAAGAGGCAGGTGCAATCGGGGCGTTACCCACTCTGGGCCAACCTCTCCAGGCTTGGCTCCTAAGAGGGACAGGCTAACCCCCAGTTTCCACCGGGTCCGTCAGCGCCGCGTTACGGCTGCGCCGCGGTTTTGGTCCGACCTCCTCTAGCGTCATAACCCACCGGGCGCGTTTCAGAAGCATTTCAGAAGCGGAGCGTCTTAACTGCCGGCTCGCAGTTTTTGTTGATTTGGGCATATTTCTTGGACAGGCTACTTTGTACAGACAAAGTTAATAATAATAATAATAATAATAATAATAATAATATTCCAGTTATAAACGACATGAATCAAAGATGTGTTGCTGTATTTTAGTGGTAAAAAAATGCATATGAATGCATTTTTTTACCACTAAAATACAGCAACACATCTTTGATTCATGTCGTTTATAACTGGAATATTATTATTATTATTATTATTATTATTATTATTAACNCCTTTAATTCCTTCACAGCTTTGATCCAGCTGTGTATGTGTAACTCTGAATGTTTTGGAGGTGTGTGTGTATGTGTGTGTGTGTGTGTGTGTGTGTGTGTGTGTGTGTGTGTGTGTGTGTGTGTGTGTGTGTGTGGGATATTGTTTAGTGTTAGTGAAGGATATTTTTTAGTGTTAGGGAAGGATATTGTTTAGTGCCACAGTATTGAGTGTATGTAAGTCGCTTTGGATAAAAGCGTCTAACCCCCCATTCTGTCTCTGACCCTTTATACAGAACAGGCTCTGAAAGGGGCCTCACTCTCAAGGAAGAGGTGCAGAGGCAGGGGATCGACACTCCCTCAGGGTCATTCATAGTTCAAGTGCATTCAACCTTTAAGTTAGCCCCCCAAACCATACTGAGTTTTCAGGTTGAGGGTCTACAGAAAGATCTTAAAGTGGCAGCAGGTGACTGTATGTTGCAATAAAGAGGTCCATGTTGATATGTCTTGCCAAAGAAAGTCGTAGTTATTCTTGAAGAATCACACACTGCCTCAGTGCGCAGAAGAGTTATTTAAATTTCCTTGCTCTTATTCTGATGCTAACAGATATTCTACCCACTGTGATGTAGATATTTTGAAGCTGCTTTGAGTCTATCTCTTGTTTATTAGTTTATTTTGTTGAAAATGCAGGTGAGTGATTGTATCCTAAAAGCTGAACAGAAGAATTCCTTGTAGTGTGACATTTTATTCCAGTCAGTTTACCTCAAAGAAACAGAGGACCGATTCACTGAAGTGTTCTTCAGCTCCATGTTTGTGGGACAGGACCGAGGTTATGGTTGGGTTCGAATTGTCAGTTTAGCTTAGGAAGGTTATAGGAAATATGAAATTTTGTTTTTTACTCAAATTATCAAATAAAGTCAACATTTCATGGTGTTTACTGAGCTGTGTGGGGCTTCTTAAACCTTTTAAGCATGTTTCAAAATACAATTGTATTTATTTTAAAATATTTTCATACAATCATACGTGTTGGGATTCATATGTGGACCGGATGGTGACAATAATAAGTTTCACTTCACTTTTTGTATTTTAGTTCCAACCTAATGAAGAGTATTTTCTCTATTGTCCTCTTTCATAAAGCATAGAATGAGGGGTTACGTATAGTATATAAACACAGGTGGAGCACTCTACTGCAGTGGTTCCCAACCTGGGGGGCGCCAAAGATCGCAAGGGGGGCGCCAGGCCTCAGATGATTTGAGGCCAAATATCATAGTTAGACTTTATTTTAATTACATTTTTTCTTTACTTATAATTGTAACGCAATACATGATTGTCACTAAAAGCCTTGTCTCTGCATTAAAATACAATATAAGAAATAATTGATTTAATTAATTTGAATACAAATTCAAGTTAGTAGCTAATAAAGGCATAAAAAGACAGAAATGTATAATTCTTTCTTTAATATAAATGTTTCTTCTGCCCGTAAAGTGTCCAAACCAGGCTTTTCTGGATAAGCGCATTTTTAAAACATAGTCATTGTCCATGCCGGTTTCAGTTGGATTATTTGTCACAGTTGCTCCGATCAGATCGGTCTCCTCCATTTTGTAGATTATTTACGACTTTTGAATCCACATAAACACATCGGCAAAATCCGGCTTACTTTGAGCATGTATTTTAAACAGTTTAATCCCTTTGTGAATTGTTTCCACTTGCGCCGTCCTTTAATTCCTTCATACAGCGGGAATCCAAATGAATTAACCCCGAGTCCAATAACCATCAAAGTCACTCCAATAGTGCTCTTTAATTACGCTTGTGACAGTAGTTGTAGCATTTTTGAGACTTTGAAACTTTAATTACCGCTGTTGCGTGTGTGTGTGGGGGGGGGCGCAACTTCCAACAGGAGTCATTTGGGGGGGGGAGCTCATGGGAAAAAAGGTTGGGAACCCCTGCTCTACTGGACTCTATGGGTACTTCACCTTCGCATCCTATCATGCAAGCATTCATCCACTGAGACTTTCTAGACTTAGCCGGCCCCGGGACGGGCCTACCTGAATGCGCGTGCATCTCACCACATAAAAGGAGGCCTCGCTTCCTTACGCAGCGTCCACACGGCGGCGTGCGTTGAAGCTTGCTGGTGAGCTTGTCTGAAACTTGACCAACAACCAATCACATGAATCTCCCGCCCCGGACACACATGCACGCGGTTTGATTGGCTAGAGCTTGTACTGGCATATGATTTGATTGGCTGACGCTTCCGCTGAAGCTTGAAGAGTTGAACATTGCTCAACAACTGCTCAAGCGAGCAATGCGAGCAAAGTGAAGCAACGCTCCCACAATGCAGTTCTGCAAAGCGTGAAGTCACCCCATTCAAAGTGAATGGGCAGAAGCGTTGAAGCTTCAACGCACACCACTGTGTGGACGGGCCGTTACTGTCATCCTTTACTTCTCTTCAGCAAGTGGCGTAGGACAGACAGGGCCCCTGAGTAGAGGGCTCCGCCTGTGTTTATATAACAAGGGTTACCATATCTAACCCCTCGTTATATCTCTCACAGGCTTCTACTGGACTCTATGGGTACAGTGGGCGGAGCCCCGATGTATACATGCGCTGTCGCCACAACAACACTGTTTTTGACCGGCTTTCTGGTTAGCAGCCGCTGCGCCTCGCTCACCTCTCCCTCAGTCGTAACCGTGGAGAAAATTGAGGCTGCGGCTGGTAGTGCACAC
This sequence comes from Notothenia coriiceps, assembly GCF_000735185.1. Lineage (NCBI taxonomy): Eukaryota > Metazoa > Chordata > Actinopteri > Perciformes > Nototheniidae > Notothenia > Notothenia coriiceps. The sequence continues at coordinate 544,506 of NW_011356228.1, forward strand.
CCTGACGCGCTTACCCCGCCCAGGGCTGGCCCACCTTCATCTGTGTCATCTCTGAGTACCACGGCGCCCCCACGCGATCCGGCGCTACCAGGATGATTGACAGATGTTCTCGCCTCACTCTCCCCAGGAGCGGGAGAATGAGACACAGCGGTGGAAAGGCATAAAGCAGCTTCTTTGGCCATGGCTTGTGTGCGAACGTGTCCACCCCCAAGGGCGGATCGTCGCTCAGAGCCATGGAGAACCACAAAGGGGTTGTAACACTATTTTTTTTTGTGTGCACAATTAGGTACAACCACATAATGTGATCCTTTTTCGTAACCAAACAAAAAAGTAGTCCTTTACGTCCTGGCCGAGTTTGTTTCTAAAAATTGTAGTAGGGAGTGTTAGTAAATTACATAGTATAAAAGTGCTTAACTGTACTTCGTGATTAATATACATCAAAGTAGGTGAACCCTCAAATGTTGATGTATTTGATTATCAAACAAAAATATAGTGTAGACGCCCTCCTTTAAGTCGCCGAGAGTGATCGGGCCTAAAACAATTAGGATTTAAATTAGTAGTAGAAGTGGTGCTAGTAAATACAAAACGGCTTAACTGTACTTTCGTGACTGTTTATACTTATAATGGACATCAGTTGAAGTAAATTGCAATAATTGCACGGATTTGAGTCATTAAGTGTTAAGATGCCGTACCTGTTGTGTGAACAGGCACAAACAGAGGAGAGGCGGCGTGTCACTTCGTAAGGGCAACTGCAGTGAAGGCCGAAGGGGGGTTTGGAGTTTTAATCAGCTTCCTTAAGGGCGCTACAAGTTTTAATAACTATAAATAGCCTTGCGATAGTGTGGAAGAAAAAACTCGACTGCAAGCTCTAATGATCATCGGTTTAATAAAAGTACACGTGTTGTAAACTACCCTCCGACAGTGTCCGAGAAATTAAGTCCCCTCTGTACATTACCAGTCCTCACTGTCGTCGTGGTGTCACCGATATAGTTGTCCGTCCCGCCTCAGGCGAGGAGGCGAAAACAACTGGTGTCGCCCTCTTTGACACCAATACCCGAAGTCTCCACCAATAGGAGACTCTCGGGAGGTGTAAGGCCCAGACCTATTGTCCCGCGCCTCCACCACTTCGCCTAGACCCGGACCAAGCCCTGTCGTCTCCACCTAGACAAGCGGTCGGCCGTGTTGTCGNAGATGAAACGTGGCTGGGTCTTTCAGCATGACAATGATCCCAAACACACCGCCCGGGCAACGAAGGAGTGGCTTCGTAAGAAGCATTTCAAGGTCCTGGAGTGGCCTAGCCAGTCTCCAGATCTCAACCCCATAGAAAATCTTTGGAGGGAGTTGAAAGTCTGTGTTGCCCAGCGACAGCCCCAAAACATCACTGCTCTAGAGGAGATCTGCATGGAGGAATGGGCCAAAATACCAGCAACAGTGTGTGAAAACCTTGTGAAGACTTACAGAAAACGTTTGACCTCTGTCATTGCCAACAAAGGGTATATAACAAAGTATTGAGATGAACTTTTGTTATTGACCAAATACTTATTTTCCACCATAATTTGCAAATAAATTCTTTAAAAATCAGACAATGTGATTTTCTGGATTTTTTTTTTTCTTTCTCATTTTGTCTCTCATAGTTGAGGTATACCTAGGTTAAAAATTACAGGCCTCTCATCTTTTTAAGTGGGAGAACTTGCACAATTGGTGGCTGACTAAATACTTTTTTCCCCCACTGTATAACAAGGGTTACCATACGTAACCCCTCGTTATATCTGAAAGAGAGACATGAGGGTGGTTTCATTTTTGATATTTTCTTCAAAACTTGTTTATGTTTTGGGAACATCATTTGACAAAACAGTCTCACCGCTTAGCTTTTCTAGATCACATCGCACAATTTCCTTCTGTTTTTTTAACTATTGCTTTCAGATTTATGTCCAAACTTCCAATCTCTAATTTGTGTATTTTTGTTGAAGTTGTCATTGAAAAATCACACACTATTACAAATGTTTTGATTATGATTGTTATATAAAAATATATGTGTGGTATGATATAAGAACCTGCCAGTTGCCAGTGCTCATATTACCGCATTTTGTGGGTTTCAGTTGCGCAGGATGATTGGAGATTTTGGCGTCCCAATTGCCATCCTCATCATGGTCCTTGTGGATTACAGTGTAAACGACACATACACACAGGTAAGAACTAATGTCTAATTTAAATGCTTGACCTTTGGCTGATAAAGATTCACAACCCAGACAATAATTTGTCCCACTCATTCCAGAAACTGAGCGTTCCCAATGGTTTCTCTGTGACCAGCCCCTCGAAGCGTGGCTGGATCATCAGCCCTCTGGGGTCCAACGGGGAATTCCCCATCTGGATGATGTTCGCCTGCTGTCTGCCCGCTCTGCTCGTCTTCATCCTCATCTTCATGGAGACTCAGATCACTACGTGAGTTACAAGTCCCATCAAGGATGATTATGAGTCAGTTATCACATCTTCGTGTCCCATAAAGACATCTTAAGAGTCTTTTTGTTTTGAACAGGATTTTATATTAAGATTTGATAGTCTCATATATAATATTGTTGCAATTACCAGATTATTAGAAAACAGTGATATAAATATACTTTATTTATAGGACCTTTCCTACATAAAAAGGGAGTATGAAGTGCAGGAATCACACGTTATAAGGTTTATTTAATATCATTTAAGGATTCTTTATTAAACTGTTGATACCTTATTACAACTGTTACATTCAGCTACCTCAGTAAACATTGCTCTAACTTTCCCAGTCTTCAAGTTTCTAACTAAATACATTTTATATTGGATATATGCCTTATACCCACAGCACCAAGTCACCCTCCTCTAATATTGAAGCATTAAATACAGTACGTGTCGAGAAAATCATCAACATTGGTATTTGCTTTTATCAGTATCACTCTGGATGAGAATCTTTAAATGTACAATGTATAAAAAGAAGGATGATTAGAAGGCATGTATCACAAAGAACTCACATGCTCTGACAATAAAATCATTTCAACCTTACTCCCCCCCCCACTCCCTGCAGTCTGATCGTGAGTAAGAAGGAGCGCATGCTGGTGAAGGGTTCTGGCTTCCATCTGGACCTGCTGCTGATCGTGGTGCTGGGCGGCAGCTCGGCTCTGTTCGGCCTGCCGTGGATGGCTGCGGCCACCGTCCGCTCGGTGACCCACGTCAACGCCCTCACTGTCATGAGCAAGGCCGTCGCCCCCGGAGACAAGCCGCGCATCCAGGAGGTGAAGGAGCAGAGGGTCACTGGGCTCCTGGTGGCCATCATGGTTGGTGAGTGTGACATCTCATTCTCTCCAATTAAAAACAGAGATCTATTTGGAAATGGAGGAAAAGGTCTAGCAAGTTATCTCCCGTTTCTTCCTCCCACAGGTATGTCTATTGTGATCGGGGACCTGCTGCGTCAGATCCCCCTGGCGGTGCTGTTTGGGATCTTCCTCTACATGGGGGTGATGTCCCTTAATGGGATCCAGCTTACAGAGCGGATGATGCTGCTGCTCATGCCACCAAAGTATCACCCGGACCACACCTACGTCCGCAAGGTAAGAACGCGCTTTAGTTCTTATTCAGGCTTATTTAGTTCTTATTCAACATACGTTTCCAACAACCGACAATAATTGTGCCAGTCTGGTGAGAGGTTTATCGATCTTCTCTGTTTCCTCCAGGTGCGTACGCTGCGCATGCATCTGTTCACCTGCATCCAGGTGGTGTGTTTGGCGGCTCTGTGGGCTGTCATGTCCACCCAGGCGTCCCTGGCCTTCCCCTTCGTCCTCATCCTCACCATCCCTGTGAAGATGTTCGTGCTGCGCCGCATCTTCACCAGCAGAGAGATCGCATGTGTAAGTTGACCACAGGAGGGAGCAATATGATTATTAATACACCATTATCCCAACCTCACCTGCAGTACCTGCAAACTCCTGAATCATTTAGTTACAGCTTTCAAAGATTCATTGAAAGCAGGAATAAGTTGAATAAGTATTATTTGTCTACATATCTTCTTTTTTTTTTTTATATCAATTTAATTTGTAATTGTTGTGAAACGTGCATGTCTTGCTGCAGGGTTGGATTTTGCAATGTTTTTTTGTAAGCTGTCTTTTTACATCATACTTGTATATGTTTAACATCTCATATTGGTTAACCACACAAGTTCCTCACAGTAAGAAAAATAATTTAATGTCGTTTTTTGCACTGCTTTTGAATGCAACTATACAAAAGTGTACCAAAAACACTGAAACATTTCATCTACTACAACTTAAAATGTAAAAAGTAAAATGCTGTTTTTACTTTGTCATCTTTTCATGTTCTGAGGCTTTCTAGGAAATGTCTTCAGTCGACTTTAGAAAGGTTCAGAAAGTTCACTAGAATTCATCACAAATGACTCCAAGACCTTATAAATTCATGCCTCCTAGCGAGTGTAATATTATTTAAGAACAGTTCTCCATTCAAATGTGTTTTTTAAATATAATGTGTCTCTTCCAGCTGGACGCCGATGACGCAGAGCCCAAGTTTGACGAGCGTGACTGTCACGATGAGTACTCGGAGATGCACATGCCTGTGTAACCCGCAGCAAGGCCTGGTATCAACACTTGAAACACTCATCACTGTGCACCCTCTTCATCATCACTAAGACTTTTGAACGTTCAGTATGTCTGACGACTTGCTTCAACTTTAACTATTTAAGTAGTTTTTTTTATCAGATTGTTGTGGATTTCCTGCTGGTTAACGGCACTAATTGAAACCCAACTGAGGAGATCAAAAAATCAACGTGTGTTCACTCATACTATACTTTTAAATATATATATATATTTCAGGGGACAAGAGATTCTAAATCGAATTATCTCGAGCTCAAATTATATGCTATTACAGTAGATAGATTTGCAAGACTTATTAATTTTAGCCCTGAAAGGTTTCTCTGATTCACATTGAATATGTGGAGGATATATGGGATACATTCTTTTATATTAACACGTTGAGTCATCGCTATTCAAGTTTGTCACTTTTTTTCATGTTTTAAGCTCACCAAGCGCCTTAAGAAGGAAATAAAAAGGTATACTGAGTTATCTTTTCCTCATTCTGTCTCATTTCAGACAGTTTATCACTTTACTTGCCTCCTGAAGCTCGTAGCACTTTTTAAAAAACCAAATCTGAACAATGACTGTATTTGATGTAATCACTTGTATCCCCACGTACTCTTGAATCCTTTAAATATCTATGTTGCTTTAGTTTTCTTCCTAAACAGCTATCTGTGATTGATTTTAAGCCTGTTCTTCTTCCACAATCTTTTGTTTTACTCAAAAGCAGCAGTTTAGATGACAGTTAGGAGTGAATGGACCTGCAGTGAGGTAAGATTACCAGCAGAGGGAGGTGATGATGAAGGAAAGAAAGAGCTTCTCTTTCCACTAATGACATGAAATCATGTGATAATAACATCAAACTAACACAGTGGCATAATAAATATACTCTAAATGTCTCTACGCACATGTTAAGGGCACTAATGAATTAATGTAGACTTTGTTTTCACTTTGGGTGTTCTTAGGAATCACTGTAATGTATTGGTTTCTTTATCCAAGTGCCAAATGTCTTGTGTAAATAGTTTTGTGATCAGAACAATAAGCTGCAGTCCAGCCATCTCACAGTTTCAGCCTAACTTAACCACATTTCATCGTGTAACATTCCTTATTTTCTCACAATTGTGCTATTTCTTTTGGCATAAACACATTTTTTCAACATTTCATTCACACTCAAATGAACTCGGTCGACCAAATTTCCACCCAAGCTGTGTAGACAATCTCAATATCCATGCATTACTGAGAGGGAAGGCTTTTAAAAATATAAATATATGTCTTTTTTTGTTTTATGTCATGTTGTATCAGTGTGACATGGATTAGTTAAAGCTTTGACTGTGTCAAATAACTTAAATTGTCAGTCCTCTGTTACTCTCGAGTGTGTATTTCAGACACTACTGTCCCATCTCATTCTGACTGTCGTGAACCTCTGCCTGTTTGGTGTAACAAAGGTGCAAAAGTGCCCGAGGGACCATAAAGTGATCAGATACAAGTGTCTGTTCCTTTTGTAAGGACGAGACGCATGTTACATTAGTTTGCACTTTGAGACGCTCATAAATCAAACATCTCTCCATTATTTATCCGTTGCACAATGACACATTATTGCTGCTTTTGAAGGTTTATTTGTCACATTTAAAAGTTTTCTTTTCTTTTTTTATTCAAACTCCCATTTGGCTGCATCATGGCCGTGGACACTGAAGGGTTAATGAGAACTAGGCAGTGTCGGTTTTATTTTTGCTTACTGTGCCTGTGGATTGAGTGAAGTTGGTCTGTGTATGCCAAAGTTTCTGTGGAAGTCGTGAAATGATGATACGATGTGTTGTTCCATTTCAAAAGCAATACCAAGTCCCAGAGGCTATTGCTGAATTTCTGTTGTACATTCATGGTTAAAATATTGATGACAAATAAAACCTATTTTCTATTTATCCTGGCTGTTTCTGTTGTGTTTTCTATGTTCAGTATGTCAGAAAAACACATGCAAATGGACAAAACAAAATAGAATACAGAAAATGGTGTTATTCATTAGGTGACTTTTAGTGTTTCTGTATTTGGTTGCATTTTCTCCGTTTTCAGTACTTCTTTCCCCACAGTGCCGCACATGTTGTGAGATGGGTGAAAGTGTTTTCTTCACTTTGTTTTGTCTATTTGCATGTGTTTTGCAGTGCATTGATCTTTCAGGGTCACCATACTAAAATAATCATGTTGAAATCTGCTGTGAATCGACACTATCAAATACAGACGGTTGAAGCTTTAAAAAATAAGTAGTAGCTTTTGAGGACCTGTTTTTCCAGATTCTCAGGGAAAAGAGGGCTGGATGTTCTTTCCTGTTCAGTGAAACTGTGTAGAGTGGGTGGGCCGCTGCACTATCCCCTCAATCCCATTGTTACAGACAAAGGAAAAAGAATGGCTGCGTTTTTGCTGCTGCTCGTCAGCTCTGGAGTCTTGTTCTTTTCCTCTAACGCACAGGGGGCTTATGAAAGACTTCCTGAAAACTACAAGAAAGGAGTGGATATAGCCCTGGAGAAGCTGGACTCTCATGCTGGAATCCAGCACCATTTTCTCTTCTTCAGAAGTATCACAAAGTCAGACATTGAGGTACAGTATTTACTGACATTGAGTGTTCATTGTTTTCTTCTGTGAGAAACCCTCATTTACAAAGAATGCACAGAATGTATTGGAGAACACGCCTTGGGGTTGTTTAAAATTGCTCGAAGCTAATCCTCCTCTTTTTCTCTTCAGCCTGGTTTTGATGTGACATATGTCTACCACCACTTTTACCTTAAAGCCACAAAGTGTCCCAAAGGAACGGTTGACTCCACAGCGTGTCAGTTCAGAAATGATAGAGTAAGTGTCGTCTGGTTTACTGAAATGTAATGAGTGAAATATGTTTATCGGTGACTGCCTGCTCTAACTTGTCTGTGCTGTTTTCTTTGTGTGCATTCATGCAGCCGCTGATAGACTGTGCCGTCTGTTACAAAACATTTAGAGATGAAATTGAACAGGAGCCCAAACCATATGTTCACTGTGTTCACAAACCGGCCCTTACAGAGGTTAGTCTGCCTACCTGACAGACACTATTGCCTTTGCTGATGTCAAAATACACTGCAAAAAGAAAATATAATTTCTTGAAGTTGAGATTTTATCTTTTTTTGTTCTGAATTGCAGGACATGAAGACGACCAGATTAAATCACTGCAACACAATGGGCTACAGGAGTGGAGCCCCAACTCTGCTAGCATCAACTGGAACCGATTAATTATTCGAATGACTCATTTAGTTCTGATCTATTGAAACAACGTTTAGATTTTCTTTTAGCTATATTTTTTCATAAAGTGCACTATTTTAGAAGTATGTTTATTTTTTGTGTCTTTGATTTATTGATTCCTTCTTTTGAAATATGTTAGAATTACATTTTCTGTGTTTTTGTGTAACAAAATTGTCAATAAAGTTTCATTTGTGAAACCTGTTTTCAGTGTGTACAGTTTTAGTGTCTTTTTTTTCTAAGGGAGAAGGCCACCTTGTTTACAAATCCGTATAGAGAAAAGTATCAACAACCAAACTGAAAATGTATCCATCCACCCTAATGACACATCCAGATAGACTGAAAACTACTGGGCCCAGGATCGAGCCTTGTTGTACGCCACAGTTGTTGTTGCATTTGTCATGGTGTTTACCTAGTCCAACAAAACAGATCTCTACTGTCCTGTGAGGTAAGATGTAAAACACTTGTGGCAGAGAGACCCACACTTTATATACTGTAGTCGGTGGACAGTGTCAGAAGAGTGTGGTTTACTAAATCAAATGCTGAATCTAATCTAAAATAAATAATTTGAATGAAAAACAACAACAAATAAGTGGGGCCCCTTGTCACATTCCAGTGTCACATTGAGTTGTTTTTCCCTTCAGTTTTCTCTTTTAGTTTATAATGTTGCACACACTGTTGAATTATATAATAGATTACAACAAATTAAGTCATATTTTCATAAAAAATTGTGAGACATGGCATATTGCTCTTCTAGATGTATTTGTTCTGTTTTTCCACCATGCTAAAATACTCGTGCTTTTCATTGTCAATGTTTATCTTTTGTTGTGGCTTATGTTTGCAGGATTTTCACTACTACTACCACTTCTACCTTAAAGCCAGAAACTGTTCAAAAGGAACACCAGAGCATGTTGGTACAGATAATGTGGATTCCAAAGGAGAGGGCCTGCTCTGACTCATCTGGGCTTTTTGCCACGGCTGTAACAAAACATTCAAAGAAAAATTGAACTGGAGCCAAAAAAGCATTTTCACGGTGTCCACAAACAAGCCTTAACAGAGATAAGTCTTCTTACTTGAAGAGCACTTTTAGATAACCTATGTAAATGTCAAACCACACTGCACAAATCCAACATAAGTACTTGAAATAGTTTCTGACCTTTTCGACTCATTTCAACTTTATGTTTTGTATGGCAGGTAAACATGATGGGTAACAGAATTGGAGCCCCAACTCAGGCATCAACTGTAAAAAGTAAGCAATTTGATGAACAGAACTGTCAATAGAGTTACATTTCTCATCATCAAAAGTTATTTTCAGTTTGTAAACTATTATGAATGGGCTACTTATTTAACTAAGGTCAGTATTGCATGGGATATAGTTGTTCTATACTTTTCTTATTGTTAACAAATTCAATACAAAGACCGAAAACAGGAAGAAAAAAATGAAGTTAAGAACAAATTATTTAATGACCCAATAGTGGTGATGATTAATCACTGCTTAGTTCATTTAAAAAGAAAGAAACCATCACAGTTATAGTAAGTGACCTACTTTCCTGTAAATGCAACAAAAGACTTGCTGAAGTAGAGCCTAAAGAGTTCACTGGTCACGGCTGACCTTTGTATTCCTCCAGGGGCCTAAGCATTTTCATGGAAATGTGGCTTTGTTTTGTGAAATGAGATAACTAATCCAAGTTGTAATACGTTTCCAGGATATGAGTGTTATCCCAATTCTGGTAAACATTTTCTTCTCAAGAAACTCCCCAGTGAGTGTGTTTTGTTGAAACAAGCATAAATCTGTCTCCCCTTGGGTGTTATGGGAATTTGGAGATAAAATGTAAACAGTCTGTGCAGCAGGCATCTTGATGGTCCGAGTACTGGGTTAATCTTGTTACTCATACTGCCATAATAGGACTTGTTTTGCCTTGGTGTATTGATCCCGCAGAGAGAGGAGGTTGTTCACCCTTTGAGCCGAGCTGCTCTCCTCACACACTCGGAGGAAAATGGCTGCTGGGTTGCTGTTGCTGTTTTGTGCCGGAGCTTTGGTGTACTCTGCCAAGGCCCAGGAAACTTATAATGGGCTGTCTGAGGACTACAAGCAGGGAGTGGATCTAGCCTTCGAGCAACTCAACACCCATGCTGGGGTGCACCACCATTTTCGCTTCTTGAGAAGTCTGGAGAAGTCAGATATCCAGGTAAACATGACTTCTTAGTTTATGATATAGATATAAAATTATTGAGAAGTGATTGGATAGGAGATTTTGGGGAAATATTCTCCCAAAAGTATCGTATTAAAGCCTCACAGATACACATGTATTTTTAGTTTTATAAAAAAGCAAGAAAATGCCTGAAATTCAGTTTTAAATTCAGTTTCCTTTACTTCTCAGATCAGATTGAATACTTTGGCACTCCTTGTGCCTTCAGGGAATTCTGGTTCATTCTTGTTTTGACTTCTGCTCAAGTAATGTGGGCTGGGAATATTCAAATGTCAGGAGTTGGGTTTCGACAAAAGATAAGGTGTAGATCTAATGGAATGTTATTCTGAGAGTTATCCAGAGGAAATGGTATTATGATTTTCTTATTGAATGGTTTCGGTTGTTACTTTGGTTACTTTTCTGTTGAAAGACTGCCTGCTGAAATATGAGATGGCTGTAAACATGTTTTAACTCCTCAGCTCACAAGATTATCAGTTAAGCAATCAGATGGTTTAAACTGATATCTAAGCCCAATCCTAGCCCATTTCAAAATGGGCTAACCCCAACACTAGCCTGGGACCTGCAGGGTTAGCTTAATGCTGGGTTAACAAGGTGTGTGTCAAAAGGGCTTAAGTTATCACAGTCACTCTTATCACTCCTATAGCCCCGGTCTATGAACACACCATAAGTTGACTGTTGGCTCTAAAAGGAGAAGGAGAAATTGAAGGTGTCTTTCACCTGCCTTTTCGACAAGCTTGTGAAGCTTTGATAATGGAATTAAGTGAAATGGTTCCAAAATAGTTTTTGCTTTACCTTTAAATTATGAAGTACTCAAATTAAACCAACAATACGTTAGCTAGTTCAAGAGGTTTTCACATCCATTGGAAAATGGATGGAAAGGGCGAGGCTTACTTCAGTAGCTACTTTAAAAAAGGGCAAATTAACTATACATTAAGTTATTTACTTTAACACAGCCTGTTAGAAGAGTGGTCCTATGACATGTACAATTGCGGCATGGATTGCTATGAAATCTGGAATGAACATTCATGGTCCTCAGAGGATGAACCCTGAGACCTTTGGTGAAGTCCTCCAATGGCCATGGTAATATAATAAATGACCCTGTGCTCTCTTGCAGTCTGGATTTGGAGTGAGATACCTCTACCACCACTTTTACCTGAAACCCACCAAGTGTGCCAAAGGGACAATTGAGTCGCTCTCCCAGATTTGCGCCTTCCGAAATGACAGAGTGAGTGTAATTCAATGGGAGAAACCTTAATTGTGTATGTTTGTACAGCATCCTGATGCTTTTTCTTTGAATGACTTCACAGCCCTTGATGGACTGTGCAGTTTGCTACAAAACAGCTGCCGACCAGATGGAGACCAGCCCAAAGCCCTATGTTCACTGCATCCAGAAACCGAGACTCACAGAGGTATGATCATGTCCCGTGTTGCATTGTGGGTAATGTAGGCCTCATGTATGAACAAGGGAGATTTATTTGACTGTACTCATTGATATCTTGCAAGTTTAATTAAATAATTGACACTGTTCACAATGAAACCAGGTGATGATAGGTGTTGCTTTCTAAAGGTCATACCTGAAGTGGCTATTCTTTTGTTTTAGGAAATGAGGACAACTAGGACAGAGCACTGCAAAAAAATGAGTTACAACAGCGGAGCCCCTACGCTGTTGGCATCTACTGGCTAAAAAAAGAAGATGTAAAAACAACAATCTTCTTAAATTCAAGAAATCTGTATTTCATCTGCTGCATGCTTATTTTACATAGTGAACTAACTTTGAAATGCCTATTGTTATTTCTCTTACAGGCTTCACGTATAATAGACACACAGACAATTCTCTGCTCTGAACAATCCTTCTTTGCTTGTAGAATCACTGTGCGCAAGTATAACATTGTGTAATAAAAAAAGAAACAATTATTTGGATGAATCTGAGATGAGTGTGGACTTGAGAAATGCTGATTCCTCCCCAGGCTGAGTTTCTCAACATTTTTATCCATGTGAAACAACAAGCTATTATTAGCTACACCGTGAGAGTTGTGCTCTTTCTCATCGCAGGAGGGTATGATGACGTTGGACGGTGGATCAGACAAACGGTAACACGGACTTTAAACGACCTAACTGCTGGTTTCTAAAAACATGAGCGTGTTGCTCCGACGATCCCTCTTCTTCTTCTTCTTCTTCTTCTTCTTCTTCTTCTTCTTCTTCTTCTTCTTCTTCTTCTTCTTCTTCTTCTTCTTCTTCTTCTTCTTTCGTGTTTATTGGCGGTTGGCAAACCAACTTGTAGGTGCATTACCAATTATTTATTATTATTTGCAAAATAATTCTGGACTATGCGCCATACTGGTAGTTCTTTCTTTTCCTTTAACTCCCTTTGTATATTGAGGTCTACACTTGGCAATGGGAATAACCAGGGTGGAATGGACGAGATTGGAGCTGTGGGGCAATACTGTATTTGATTCAAACCTATACTTGCTGCTTTAACATCGCCAATCCATCCAAAACTTGTTAAATGTGACTCATTGTGCTCCCAGCAGTCTTTCAAAAATAATTTTCGCAGGATGACTATCACTGTGCCCCTGAAGGTTTACCCAGTATGCCAACATTAACTTCACTCTTCTTATCCTTAAAGGCATTTCTCCCATTTCCACCTGTATTGCTGATACTGGAGATGTTTTAAAAGCTCCACTACAAATCCTCAGGGCCTGAGCTTGTAGGACATCCAGTTTTTTAAGGTTTGATTCTGCTGCTGCCATGAACGCTATACACCCATAACCGAATACAGGTCTCATGAGTGCCCAATATATATTCAGAAGTGATGACCTACTTGCTCCCCACTCCTGTCCCGCCAAACACCGAAGTACATTGTTGACTTTTTTACATTTATTTTCAACTTTTCCTATATGATTGCTCCATGTTAGCTTTCTGTCAAACCAAACACCAAGAAATCTTATTGTATTAACCTGTTCAAGAGGTTGCTCATACAATTTTAACGATATAGGAGCAATGTTATGCCGTTTTGTAAAACAAATGACCTGCGTCTTAGCTACTGACAGTTTGAATCCCCATTTATTTGTCCATTTCTCCACTTCCACTATTGCAGCTTGTATTTTCTTTCCAACATGTGCTACATTGCGGCCTTTTGCCCACAAAGCCCCATCATCTGCATACAAAGATTTTCCCA
>NW_011356228.1:557781-603126 GCF_000735185.1 Notothenia coriiceps
CACCGGACGTTTTGGGCACTGAGCATATCCGTTTCGTACGGTGGTGTTAGGGTCACCCTTCGGCAGATCATCGCCTGAACGGAAGACTCCCAATCGGGGTCCTTGTGTTTCTCACCAGTATCCTGTTTTGAGAACTGACAGGTATTTATTAACCATTCGTGCTGCATGTCGTCGTTAACGCCGACGCAAGGAGGTCTCCCTGTGTCGCCGCCTCCTTTACGGGATTTACAGTTACCCATGTACTTTGGTTGGTGAGAATCATTGTTCCTCCACGTAGCACTGGCCGATGTCGGTTGTGACGCGCATTCTACTCGGGCACCTCCACGGCTGACTCAGACGTACTCTCCCAACTGTATTGTCTATGCGCGTACTTACGGGCCTTGAGCTAGCCGCAAACACGCGCAGGCTCACGCTCGGTCCGGTCATTGGTCGTTCTCACAGAGGAAGGGCTCCATAGTCCCGATAGTACAGTCGATGAAGTCCCCCTATATGCATTAGTACCCAGTATGGCCCTTCCCGCGTGGACGATCTATGTTGGGCGCGTGAGGAGGGTAGATCTGCCGGATTTTCCTTAGGAGGTTTGTTCAACCTCTTCCGACGCATCGGTCTCGTGGGGATGTACTTTGCGTCTGGTATCTCAAGCGTGGCCCGGCAGGATGGAGTTTACGCGTGGTAAGCGCGAGTATCGGTCCTCTCTCCGCTCGGTACAAGTGTTCGACGTAGACTGAGGCTCACCTCGTTATCCTCCCGTGTGAAAGTTATCCCATCTGATGGACTGATGCTTTCCATAATTCTCATTAAGTAGAACCAAGCGTACCGATAAAACCTTATACTCTCCAATACCACACTCCGGCGTAGATATAAACTTCGTCGGTAAAGGAAGTTGGCTGACGCCGGGACGGTGAACATGTTCACGTATTTCTCTGGGAGCACTAGTCGTCGCTGGCAGAGTCATGCCGATGGCCAACTAACGACATATACTAGTGTCCTTCTTCTATTCAAGACTCGCGCAGGACGCACTCTGTCTTACCGGTGGCGGTACATACGTCGTGTGCGCATGGTGAGTGCCCGGTGCCGGGATCCCTGGTATTCCGGCCGGCTCTCGGTCTCACACTACCCTCCCCTCCACTCTCTAGCAGTGAGAGTAAGGTTTCACACGTGTATTTCTTTCTTTGTTAGACCTCCAACTCATTCTACTCCATTCAAATATGTAGCCGCGAAATTCGTGACTCTCTTGCCATATGGGTACGCTACCCCTTACGACGGTGTCGCGCTCGTCGTGGTCTCTCGTACGAGTCCCTCTGGCTGTTTGTACCTCGTACTAGTACTTTTTGGTTGCTTTATCGGCAACGATGGCGCTCAGTAGCGAGCTTTGAAGAGAGATACACATCTACTCCTTTCTTGGGCAGCGTGCAAGCATGCTGGTTCACTAACCGACTCGGCTATATCTCGAGGCGTCAGAGTGGTGTGTGCGCGTCCAAATCGTCGTTTTCTTTTCTTCGAAAGTCGTACACGAATTGCTTCTATGTTCATAGTTAGCTCGTAGAACTCGCAGAAGGATGGTCGAGACAAAAGACGCATAGAGACATGATCCCACACGCTACTTGTCGGTGGACAGAGGAGATCCTTGAGGCTAATGGTGCCAGTCTTGTGACACACGTCTTAGATTCACAGTAGGGAATTGCACCTCGTATTAAGCTGCCCGAGGCATGTAGGTATAAGTAGGAGACGTTTCGTGTCGGTCGTGTACTATTAAGGTGTTGTACGTAGGGTAGGAGATGACATTGTCACCATGTTTGGGATCTGACCTCTTGTCTGCTTCCCTTCATGCAGACATAAGCATTGGTCTAGGCGGCGACTTTCCTCTGCTCTGTGAGTCATCTACATAAAGAGAGATCACTAACACGCTTTGTATAATTGATCCGACTCAGATGTACATCAGGTAGAAGTCCAGCTCTTGTCTGATACTCATTTCCGTGGTCAGCATGAACAGTCGTGCTCTGCTTAAGTCATAATATCACATCAACTCAACTCGTAATGACTTAGCATCATTGACAAAAATCTAGATCAAGAGGAGAAGTCGGATGACGGGAGTGCAGGTCTCTAGACCCTCATCGCCAGGGGGTCGTAATGGGTAACGGGGCACCAGAATGGGGCAAACCCTTAGAGCTTCATATATATGTACTTATGTTCTCTGTGCGGGTGGCGAGACGAAGGTCAATGCAAGCGGCCATGCCGATTTATGTCTTACTTCTCGGATTACGAGATTATTGCGTGATCTTTCTCGCCTCTACGAGTAGAGAGTATCCTTCTCTTTCTTCTTTAGATACAGTAAGACTCTGGTAGCAGTAGGCAAGTCGCGTGAGATTCTCTTATGTTTCTTGAACGGCTATTCCAGTCTCCCACCCACTGCTCGCATCTCAACCTACAGACACTCCGCTCGGGACACCAACATCGCACCAAGCGGAACACACTACTCTAGCGGTTATCGTCATACCAAACAACACCTCCGCTACACGACGCGAGTGACCAAACACAGGCACACGCGAATCTCGACAGTCGCCTCCTACACAGGCTGCAGCAGAATGGCGAGAACTCAGGCAAGTCAAACACCACACACCACAAACTCGCACCGGTGTTGTGATGAGGTACTCGCACAACGCCTTGGGTGTCTACCATGGACGAGTAAATTCAACCAACCTAACTCTTGCCACCGTCAGGTAAAGCTCGTTACGGTGTGCCGTGGGCCTTTCGTTGTAATTTATACGTAAACAATACAACGCGTACGCGAAGCGCACCACCACATGGATAAGTGTATGGTGTAGTATATATTAAGGAACACTTAGACTTGATCTTACTTATCTGATTGGCGGATATACACCTTCTCTCCCGGATCATGCCGAGTTTTCCCACTTGGTCAATGTTGCCTAAGATTTCAAAAAGGGTTTCTTTACGGGTTATGCAAAATAACACACAAATAACAGATAAAAAGCAAAGTAATAAAACTCGCTCGCGGGAAAGATCACAGGGACTGCGGACTACGCAGATGGTCGTGCTCCTTTTTACCAAATATCAATCTTTAGTGTGTTGCTCGGTGCATTTGCCTAAAACGGCCTGTACTCTCTCGCTAGCTCCCTCAGATAGAGAGCTCCGTCCGCCTGGTAGACACCTCGTAACCCCTTGGCACTGAATGGTCGAGACAGTGTTTCTCCCCTCTTTTCCTCCGCAGTCCGCGTGGCGAATGAAGAAGTGGAGCTGACGACCGGCTTTACGGACCAACGACGCGGACCCGACGTCGGCTTGGCCTCTAAAAGATCCGGTTGACGTGGAGCAGCGGACGGACCCGGACCCTGGAGCCCGCCGACTGGAGACGACGAAGCATAAGAAAGCTTGGCTCGTCAAAGGGCCAACTCGCCGTCGACTCCCGCTTGTCCTTGGACGGCGACACCTGCCGTCGCCCGACCTGGGAGCCTCCCCTTTTTCTCCACCGTCATTTGTCTGGTATAAAACGCAACAAAGAATGTGGGTGTGCGTGCTCATTCGACTTGTGGTCTGGCTACATCCTGGGCTTTGTTCAAGGGTGTTTCCATCCAAGAAATTTGTGCAGCAGCGAGCTGGTCCTCGCCGCTCACTTTTGTCCGCTTTTACAGGCTAGACGTCTCTGCTCCTAGTGTGGCCCGAGCAGTGCTGGGCACCTTGTTGAGTCAGAGCTCTACCTGTTAAGTTCTGTTTGGTTTGGTGAATTTCGAGATAAGCTCGTCTGGCAATACGGGAGCTACAATATCCCATAGTGAGACATCGAACGGAGTGTTATGAATGAGAACTATAGGTTACTTACGTAACCCCAGTTCTCAGAGTAACATGTAGTGAGATGTCTCACCCGACGGCCCTCCTTGCTATGGTGAAGCGAGAAGAGGTGCTTATTTGGAATGACGCATGCGACGTAGCGCACGCTACTTATAGGGGGTGGATTCCCTGACGCTGACGTCAAGATCACCAGCCAATCAGGATTGGCGTAATGTGATTGATGCTTCTGTTTGCTCCGCGATGAGGCGCATCCCATATTGAGACATCTCACTACATGTTACTCTGAGAACTGGGGTTACGTAAGTAACCTATAGTTTTAAAAGAACAACTACATATTTTCAGGGCTTGTAGGACATCCAGTTTTTTAAGGTTTGATTCTGCTGCTGCCATGAACGCTATACACCCATAATCGAATACTGGTCTCATGAGTGCCCAATATAAGTTCTGTAGTGATTACCTACTCGCTCCCCACTCCTGTCCCGCCAAACACCGAAGTACATTGTTGACCTTTTTACATTTATTTTGAACTTTTCCTATATGATTGCTCCATGTTAGCTTTCCGTCAAACCAAACACCAAGAAATCTTATTGTATTTACCTGTTCAAGAGGTTGCTCATACAATTTTAACGATATAGGAGCAATTTTATGCCGTTTTGTAAAACAAATGACCTGCGTCTTAGCTACTGACAGTTTGAATCCCCATTTATTTGTCCATTTCTCCACTTCAACTATTACAGCTTGTATTTTCTTTCCAACATGTGCTACATTGCAGCCCCATCATCTGCATACAAAGATTTTCCCACATTTGGATGAACTTGATTAAAAATGTCATGTATCATTATATTGAACAGCAGCGGAGTACATACACTACCTTGCGGAGTACCATTTTCCACAGCATAAGCACTTGAATATTCTGCACCTACTCTTACTTGTATTTTCCTGTCCAGTAAAAAATTCATAACCCAATTATATGCTTTACCACCAATTCCCAATGATTTTAACTTGATTAGTAGTCCTTCCTTCCAGAGCATGTCATAAGCCTTTTCAATATCAAAGAAGATTGCAATCACTACTTCCTTGTTGGTCTGTGCTTTCCTGATGTCTGATTCTAAGCACAATATAGAATCCATTGTATTCCGACCCCTACGGAACCCACATTGATATGGGGACAACAGAGATTAAGATATATGTTAACCTTTCTGTAACCATTCTTTCCATGATTTTGCATAAATGAGATGTCAGGGCAATAGGCCTGTAGCTAGATGGATCTGAAGGGTCTTTCCCTGGCTTTAGAATGGGGTGATTACAACCTGGTACAAAGCACACAGGCATCTTGTAAAAGTGAATTTATTGGAGCAATCTCTTATATTTATTGGAGGGAATAAATCAGTTATGAGATCTTCTTCTTCTTCTTTGCTTTAATTGCGAGTCCAACCAGTCTTGGAGCATTATCGCCTATGACATCACTTACGCGACCCAGAATGCAATTTGGGATTTGTAGTCTTTCTAGTTGCGTATTTTTCATAGTCTTATATTTCAACAGTTTTACGACAAACTGTGACTTTTTTTTACCATCCATCCATCCATCCATCCATCTTCTCCCGCTTATCCGACTCCTTCCCCCCCAGAGAGGTGACGTTCCACGTCCCCAAAGCCAGCTTTTGTCGCCCGGGTCTGGTCCGTCGAGACCCTCTGCCTTCACTGCCACCCTTTCATTGGCAGCCGCACCGAACCCATGCTGTTTCGTAGGTGGGTTGGGCCCGCGGGGACGGCCGAAGCGGCCAGGAGTGTGGCCCACGTCGCCTTTTCGGCTGTGCCGCCTGGCTCCTCGGTGGCAGCTCCGGCTCACTCAGGACGCGCTCGCGACGGTCTCTTCTGGCCTGGCCCTCCGAGGATCTCGCCCGGCTTCCTCGCGGGGCCGGTATCGCTCAACTTCGGTGTTGTGTCTTTTCGATGAGGTTCTTTTGACCTGAATTTGGTCTGACCGCCTTGCCTGGACCAATTTGCCATGGGACCCTACCAGGAACCAAGGGTTCCAGGAACACAGATGCACACACAAACAACAACAGGTTATCCAGGGCACACGAACCCTCGTCTACCACGGTAAGGTGCTGGTTGTCTTCTTCTCGTTACATGCGAATGATTCTGTTGTGAAGGATTGACAACGCATCATATGTCGTCATTCGTGGACAGTTTGTAAACGGCGATCAAACATTTACCTTTTCTCTCTCGGGCATCGTTTCAGTATAA
Source organism: Notothenia coriiceps (assembly GCF_000735185.1). Taxonomy (NCBI): domain Eukaryota; kingdom Metazoa; phylum Chordata; class Actinopteri; order Perciformes; family Nototheniidae; genus Notothenia; species Notothenia coriiceps. Next base: position 563,839 of record NW_011356228.1, read on the forward strand.
TAATTTTCCGCTTCCGGGGTCCCATGGAGGCTCCCGGAAGGGGAGGGACCTCGCCTCTCTATATATACTGTACAGTCTATTAGTCATACCCACAACAATGACAACCAGTCCCAAACAGCAGCAAGGCCTCAAACACCTCACTGACGGTAAAGGCGGTTGAACGAGACCAAGCCCCCAGGAAGTGCGCCGGACTCAGATGAAAATATTCGTGGTGGCCAAACGGCGGTACTACACTTCCGTTTGGTTGCCAGGCCCGGAAACACTTTTTCCCATTGACTTACATGGGGAAGAAGTGGTCTGGTCTGCTAGTGGAGTATAAAGCCCTCTGTATCGCGAATGTCAACGTAATCTAAATAAACGATAATTTTTGTATTATTATTATTACTTTTTTTTTTTTTTGTATTCCTTTTTTATTGGTTTTTCAGTTGAATTATACTTCAAGTTCAGGGTAATCAACTCTTAAAAACGTACTGTTCACATTTTTCTTCTCCAATAAATTGATGTTTTCAAAGTAAATGGATAATCGTTTTTAATAATCGTGCTATCAATTATTGACCCAAATAATTGAGATTATGATTTTTGCCATTATCGAGCTGCCCTACCATAGACTGTATGATAGGCCTGGCTGTGTGTACATTTATGAGTGACATGTTTGACAATAATAATACTACACACATCAAGAGTAAAAAAGCTAATATATTTGTATTTAATGAAAGCCCCTTGTTTGTGTCCAGACCTTTGTTCACACTATGGGAGGGCCTTAATGTCTGTTTGCATGGTCTCTACATGATAATTTGTCAAAAAAAACAACCAAAAACTTGGATTTGATATGAAATACTTGGATTTGACCTTCATGTGTAATGCCTTCCTTTCTCCCGAAGCCATCCGTGGAGATGCAGAAATGGCCACATGAGGCTGCCACTGTAGAAGTTTACACTGGTTCATTTACTTTGTCAATATTCCTTATGGGGTGAAAAATCCATGAATGACTCACTTTGCATCTCACTTTTAATCTAAACTAAAAAATGACGTAAGAAGTGTTTGGATTGGATGGTTTCTATCCTGAAGCAACAAGGTCCTTTTTAAATTAAACAAGAGGGCTTGATTAAGTTTCACATTAGCCTGCTCTCTTGGCATTGTTACCTTTAAATGAAGGGCAGTTATGTAATCAAGCTCATTCTAATGAGGCTCAAATGAATTGCAGAGGAAAGGGACAATAGATCATTCATTGGACTCGCCTAGGCGTGCACTGACTGTGTCCGTGAAAGCATAGTGTCATGGATAAGTGCGTTTTCTCACTGTGTGTATAAGATAAGCAGTGTTCCAATCAGATACTCTTATCTAACCCGGATGACAAGCATGGCCACATTGTATTTGCATATAATTATAACCATGCTGTGCTGCACCCGTCTGTGTTTTACATGAGAGGCCAGGGGAGATCAATAGCTGCACAATATTAGCATTTTATTCCCCTGAATCAATAACTGGGCTCTACAATATGACAACAAACCTAACCTTTCACCAGTTGCCACAGAGTCTTTCTATTAGGTATTGATAGAGCAAATACAAAGCCCCCTAATGGTTTTAGATCAATATTTTAAGTTTGGAGGAGAAGCCTCGCAAACATTTGTTTGAAAATCCTGCTTTCCTGTTCCAGCGATCAAAGACGATGTATAGAGTGAAAAAAGTGGGAGAGAGGATGTAATCCAACACAGAGTGAAGCACAAACACAGAAGATGTAAGAGTATGTGGGCTGCCTTGTTGATCCACCAAGACGACTTGAGCCCTGGAGAATAAAACTGAAGGATACAAAATTCAATAAACTACATTTCTCCCACAATATTTTAAGGTTTCTTCATGGGCATCACACAACTACTAAAAAAATAAAGACTTGCCTTCATATAACAGTCTCCCGCATAATATGGATTCTTGCCTGCCAGCTCACCTAAATCACACTTTTTCAAGGAGGTATGTTCTGGTTAAAATTAGCTATACTTTCTCAACAAAATATCTTATGAAATTGACATTTTTATCATTTGGAAAATATAGACAACAACCTGGCTAGATCTTCTACATGTTACTTGCTGCTGTATTGAGATCAGATAAATAAATAAAAATGATGCATTGTATGAGACGAAATAGAAAAATATCCTTGGACATTCTTACACCACAGAGTAAAATAAACAATAAATGGCAGCTCGGATACATAAAGATATATACATTGTAACTTTTCCCCTGAAGTAAAAATCTTAAATTATCGTTCCTTACAAATGGTATGCCATTTGATAGGGCAATTGACTTTGAATACAGTGTACAACTGTCAAAAACTGTCAAATTGGAATAAAATCAATGATCAGAGATTATATGCACCCATCATAACCCACTTAGGGAGCACTCAGGAAGATATACATCCATTTTAAATAGTAAGTCATAAACCCCGCCTGTCTACATGCCGCAGGCTACACCAGCATGCTCTCAAGCAGCTTTGAGAGATTTAGAGAGGCTGGATTCACTGCACTGCTGATGGAAAGCGTCATCTTGTTTTCTGCTCTCACAACGCTACAGGAAAAGGCCACAAGGTAAGCCCACATGCAGAGACAGCTATTGAACTTCCTCTAGAGCTTTTCCGGAAATGCCGTGTAGTCAAATAAATGCCACGAGCTTGCCTGCCACCCATCACAAGTGCAGGTAACACAGAGACAGAGAGGATGCAAATGCACAAGAGTAAGGTAAGCTTATTTTTTTAGTTTAGATTATACAAGCTGCATTTATAGCTAAGATGTCACACTGCCACTGACAACCTCTCATTGAAAGGAAAGTAGACTCACTGAACCATATCTGCTAAGTCTGAAAGAGGTGGCAGTATTCAATGTGAGTATTATGAAGATACTACAGGCAAGACATCAGAGGTGTCAAAGTCCATGGCAAAATTACGTAAGCTGGGAAAAGAAGAAACTGTCTATTTAGTTGTTGCTGCTTTCAACACTCACATCATTCATAGAAACCTTGAGAAGCTGCTGGTCATCAGCATATATTCCATATCATAAAGAATCAGAAAAAAATCCAGTCTGTTTCACGAAAAACAAAAGTGCATCCCTCTTACTACAAAACAACAGAAGCAAATTATGTATTATTATTATTATTATTATTATTATGCAGAATGACCACTAACCATGCAACTCCTACCCTTGTTGAAACCAATCTCATTCTTCATTATATTGAGTTGTATAGGTTTTTGCACATGTAAATGGTCTGCAAAGGCAAAATGTTCCCTCTGAGGCAGTTTCCCTCCAACCACACAAGATATTGAGATACAACCTTCACCCAACATTCATCTGAACAGCATTGCATTCAATAATGTTGCAGGGAAATAAACTATCCGGTATACTAAAGATTTTTTGTAAAGATACAATATAGTACAAGGTCTCATACAGTAATCAACATTGGAAACCACTTGGACAGTAAAGCAGGGTAGACATTCTTCCAAAAACAATCTGCCAAACTTGTTATTTGATTTCCCTTTGTTGAAAAAATAAACAATAAAACTCTGAATATCAAAATACATGGAATAGAGCAGAGGATATTATAGGCAAATGGTTGTGGTAAAACCTGTTATTGTAACATTTTTAACTGCCGTCTAACTTTGATTTCAGGCAATTGTCGCATCTTGTTTGAAAACACCATAAAGATAAACCTCATAAACTGTGAAAGACGGATTGGATCACACTTTTGTTTCACAGTTGAAGTTTGAGCAAGAAATAGACTCTGCAAGAAGGTTGTAAAAAACAAAATAAATCTACAATTAGACAAAATGTCTTGCGTGAGATAAAGACAAATATCTGATGGAATTGCACGGAGGAGCAAAATAATTAAGATAAAAATAAATAAACTAAATGCATTTGCTGTTCGACTATAATATGACATGGGTGATTTTGTTTGCAGGGCTGAATGGGTTCACTGCTAATGTGTTAACTGGCACGCCTTTTCCTGTCAGTCACACACACTCACAAACAACTGATTTGTTAAATTCTCAGAATAAAAGCTGGACTGTGAACCATAATTGTGAAAAAGGAACTGTCGGAAATGACCATTGTGTTCCTGTGTTTCTGTGATAACAAAGCCTGCTTAAAGTTGACAAACTATGAGAAAAAAAACAAGAACTATAAGCCGAGAGCAAAATAGAAGGGCAGTACCTGAATACTAATATAACAATGGATTCAGAGGTCAATAAGAGAACGTTTTATTTCCATTTTGTTTCTTTGAACTCTAATCACCTTTACTTTTAAGCCTTGACCTCCTGTTACAGTAGATTTTGTGTCATATCTCTTAGCTGGTGAGTTGGAGTGGCGTAGGCAGTGCTACACTTTTCTGCAATGGATGAAGCTTTGTTTATACACACTGACACACACTTTGTCATCCTCAGTAGCTGCTCTCAGTAATACTCTAGTGCCAGCTTAGTGATCACGGAACTGTTAAGTACACATATGTTTAATGTTAGAAATGTATAGTACGGGTCCCCTGCACATAGAAACTGCCGGACGTTAACTTGCATATGTTGGGCAATTTACACAATTAGCATACATTTGCGTTAATATTCATTAATGGATTATTAATTTTGGAATGGATTTGGGGGTTATTGAGGATGCTCAGTTCATTTCTGACATTTTCAGGATACAGAATTATAATTTCAACCAGAAAGTGGCCATATTTGAAATCTCAGTGGGCTGTTTTTGACTACCATGAGCAGTGTTGCGACCATTGGATATAGAGAGCACAACATACAAATGATTGCCTCTACTGTGGACAATTATTTTTCTAATAAATAAGCAATCTGTCCTATCCAAATGATCCAGAGTCCCCTAAATCTTCAAAATCAAACCAAAATGTATAAAGATCAGTCCACCCAGAGTACAAACATTGACATCTTCCGGTTAAAACTGACATATTTGTATTTACATTTATACTGAAAACATCAGAAATGGACTCAGCATCCTCAGTTACCTCAGTTGCTGGTCCCTTATAATTCTTGATCACATACATGTTCAAAAAAAGTTTTAAAATTAGAATATGTAGTTTATTGCTAATGCAATATATCATGTTTTAGTTTGCTCACTTGAACAGATGTTGACTAAAGTATGCTCACAATGCATGTTAGCGTCTACCTAAAACTCTAGGTCCCATGTCATGCTTTTCCGGTTATTACCCGTCCCCTTGTGTGTTATGAAGGTTTTTCTGCTTGTAAACGGTCTGCTGAGTCACGCACCCTCAAAGTACACCCTGTAGGGAGTAAAACTCTATTACAGAAAAGACCTGTCTATGCTGCCCCAGAATGCCTCGTTGGACATTTCTCTTTTTCCATTGTTTTCTTCCTGGTCATAGTGACGTGCCCATACCCAAATGGACCCATTGGTCGGCGAAACTGTGGCGCGCTTACACTGTAGTTGCGCCGCGTTTGGGGGTGTGGGTGCTAGTGGAGCCGCGCAGATAGGGGTGCTGCAGCCCCCTCAGCACTCCCCCCCTTCCCGCGTCCATTTGCGATGTCTCGCTGTCTCGAAGATCCCACGCAGCAAGCAGGAAATTAACCCAGCTCACACTGTCCGCTCCTCGCAGCAGCAAGCCGCGCAACGTCCCGCCAACACGGCACCCAGACCCCACGCACCATTCTCATCTGTTTGTCATTACTGGTGTCATTTTGTGGTTGCTAACAAACGCCATTGTAACACATAATCACTTATGTTCCGCTGTAACGGTGGTGGACTCATCAGAACAGAGTGGGCGAGCTGACCAATCAGAGCACAGTGGGCTTATAGGGAGGGGGGGCAGGAGCTCCAACTAGCCGTTTAGGACAGAGTGAATACACATACCATACAGAGATGCTGTATGAGAAACCAATGTGATTTTGGAACATTGAACGATGTAAATCNGCTGGTGAGTTGGAGTGGCGTAGGCAGTGCTACACTTTTCTGCAATGGATGAAGCTTTGTTTATACACACTGACACACACTTTGTCATCCTCAGTAGCTGCTCTCAGTAATACTCTAGTGCCAGCTTAGTGATCACGGAACTGTTAAGTACACATATGTTTAATGTTAGAAATGTATAGTACGGGTCCCCTGCACATAGAGGGGGATTATGATCAGTAGAAATGGCCAAGACATGGGACCTTTAAGCAACATTATGCCACATTGTTATTTTAAAGTAAGAGCTTCATATTCATTTTGCTACAGTGACGTGTAACAGGGACTAAGGAATCGATACAGGAATGAACAACTGTTCCGTTTTGTCATGTTTTTCTTGTGCAGCAATGTTACTGTACATAATGAAAATAAATGACTGGAAATCTTCACTGAAATAAACGATGCATTAGCTTTAAAAGGAAAACCTAATGAGATAACGTACATCTTAACTCTGCGGAGCAAAGATGTTCTTTGTCAGACCCTTCTTGTTGTTGTTACATGATACAGATGAAGGAGGCGCAGTGACATCACAAATTAAAGAAACTTGGAGTGCCTAAAAAACAATCCAGCTTTGATTTCCTTTGAGTTGTTACAGAAAAATTGCTCGCTATCATATGAGTCATGAAAGGGAATGGGCGAAACAAGCAGAGGAATCTAAATTCAAGATACAAGACAATCAACAAAACGTATGTGGTGGCTGTTACAATGGATGGATTTGCACGGCATAGAAAAAGTGCAAAAGTTGAGGAATTTTTTTTTAAATGGGTAACGTGTTCTCCAAAACTAGTGCAATATATTTATACCTAAAATCCAATTCCTCCCTTTTTGAAATTCTGTCTCGGGTGCTGTGTGGGTACCTGAGATCTCTTATATAATTTCAATGCAGGCAATATTGAGCTAGGTTTCAGTGCTGTCGGATTGATAGGTATAACAAAAAATACACGGTGTGTTCAAGGGTCCTGATGTTTGCTGAGAATTTATATTCTGTAATCCCAAGATGCCTGCTGCGGTTTTGCCCTCCACCATCTTTTGTTTTTATTTAGCCCATTGTGATTCACACAGGTCCTTTACTGCTTCTCTCGGCAAGCTCAATTGTTTTTATAGGACAATGTTGCACCCCATAAGGTAAACCAGAGTTTCCACTTTTCCTTTATATTTCAGTTAATAAAACATTTTCATATTTGAATGTGATATGGAAATGTAAAGCACCCAATGCCTTGAATCCTAAACATTTGAATGTAGACTACCAGAAACACATGTGACTAAACTCTTGGATGAACATGCAACTGTGCGACTTCATTTTGTGTGACTATCCCCTTATTCAATGTTTCAACGAAGCAACATTTATTTATATTGCCCTCTTATTCCATGGTGTCTCATGCATGGCTCACCATTGTGTGGCGCCAGCAATTTGAGAAAGAAAAGGTTATTTTTCTGTACTATTCCAGACTATTAGCCATGATGCTTTACAGACACGGACGGGGGGATCAATAGTTCTAACCAAATATTGGTCTTGTTATTTAAATGTCTCTAGATTCTGGAAAATGCAGAGGACTGAAATTTAAATGTGTGGTGTTAAAGGACTGACTGTTTGACATTTCTAACATACAAGGTTTTGCCAGGGCTGTGTGTGTGTGTGTATTTTGTACGCTGCTCATACTCTCAGGAAATTACAGTACATTTCCGGAAATAATTTGTTGGCAGTTCTTTTAGTGCAGTCTGGCTCTTTGATTAAGAATTTGCACATTCAAACTGTTGTAGAAACTGTGCCAAGGCAATCAGGAAAAATGTATTGTCATTAGAAAGGAAACCAGAGTGGCATGCTACAGAAATTCATAACTGAAAGAGTCTGAGAGGGCAGGTGGTTCACCTGTCGTGGTGGTTTCAACGTTTCCTCTGTTTTAACTCCCTGTGAATTTCACATTTCTTCAACTCACACTCACAACATGATAGGATCATGCTTGCCACCTGCTATTGTCACTGCTGCAGGCCATTACAATATACTTAAGGGTAAGCGTATGCCTTTCTCGTTCACTCCGAGATTGCACTATACTAATAACGCCCATCTGTCATGAAGACCATGAATTAGTTAGTGCATCTGTACCAACACCTCAGAGCCGTGCTGCTGGCTTGTTCTGCTGTTGGTTTGTGAACACACATTAAGCGCAGCAGAAGTGACGTGAAGCAACCCAAATTGGAGGATATACTGATAATGATTTCACAGAGGAACGAGCATGAAACTGGAGATGGGTGACAGGCGAGGCGTCAGATATTTGAAGTGTCGGTAAATCATGAGCAGCACCGTGACAGCCTTAACAACATGAGGTTTTGTCTTTCTCCAAGTATCACCGTGCAACTCGGAGTCACAATTTAATACTCAGTATTTTTTGGAGTTATATAAACAGTCCCCTGTGGAATTCAGGCACAATGTTCCGATTAGTAGAAAAAAAAAATCACCTTCTGTTTTTTAATCTTACCTACCTGAAGCAAACATGTGATGTGATGTTTTGTTTTTCCATCATAGTTTGTTGATTCAGGGCAGTAAAAGATGCATTTTGCTCTAGTACTGTGTCACCTGCCACTTTGGATACATTCAAACACATTTTGGTGTGGATGTATAGCCTCTGGTTCTGAAATATGAAGCTAATGTGCCTCAAATATGAATTATTTCTGATGGCCATATAGGGGGACGACTGAGCGATCTGATTGTAAAGAAGTCTATGAGAAAATGACCCAACTTCTGACGTGAGTATATTATCTCAGTTATCATTTGCTAATAGAGTTTTGTTCACATTGCTAGTTTGAAGTCATCTTCAATACAGCATAATGCTTATTTTGTAAATTGTGTCTTATTAAGGGTAAAAGCACACAATAAAGCAGTGTATGCTTCAGTGCATAAAGCTACATCGTGATTGACAGGTCGCTAATAAAGTGCTCCACCCCCTGGTCCAAATATGGTCAGTCTCCAAAAAAACAAGATGAAAAAACCTAAATTGCCAAACTTTAAACTCTTAGCTCACAAACTAATGTGTGACCTCACAGTGGATACGTCTACTTATTTTTGACAGATTATGAATAAATGCTTGTTCGCACACGTTTTTTTAACTTGTTAAAAAGGTGTGGTAATAGGAAACCTATTTATTATTATTTTCAGTTTTGTTAGTTCTCAGGCTCACTTTGAGTAGCCTTTAATGAGTTTCGATGCTGTGCAGTGAGGAAAAAAAAGAAAAAGGTGTTAGTAATATCTTGACATTTCACATTTCATAGTCGTTGAAATGTTATTATTCTCACCAATATGGTAGCCTACACCTCAGCATTTAGGCAGCGCAAATCATGACCAATAAGGATTTTACCTCTCGGCTTACATTTCACTTGCTCCTTTCAAATTAATTACATAACTAATGAAACATGTGTGCACAGTCTGGTTCCCAGCTCAATGCCCAGCAGGATTGTCCTCATCACCAAAGACAAATTAAAACCTCTAAAGGCCAACGACAGCACACACCAACAGACTCTTCCACTGTTAAAAAAAAAACAGCCACTTGCTTTGATCTCACACTTGTTAAAATAAGAACTGAGTTTCCATAGCATTCAGCATGCAAATGATGCTGTATCTCCATAGGAGGACACTCAAAACAACAGTCCTCTTAAATACTCCACTTGTTGTAAGTAAAAGGAAAACAAGGATCCCGGCTAAAGTAGCACGAGCGTTGTTATTGTATCTAGGTCAGAAGAGTGCAATATTCTAGTCCATATGCAGTTTCACAGCTGTGCTTTGGATGTGAGGCAGCAGTAGTAGCAGGAGCTGTTCCACCTTAATGTACTCCTTACAGCACTGCCATATGGAAATAGGTTCTCCTCCTGTTTTCAACAATAACAGTCATTGTGTTTATCGCCTCTTATCCCACAACACATGTACTTACAGTATAAGAGGAAGAAAAACACACATAAGGAACACGAGCAGATGGATACAGAATAGGAGAGGGAAAAAAAAGAGTAATTCAACAGTCAGAGGAGGGGAGCCAAGATGGATAATGATGCAGAAAAAGGGGATGCATGACAGAGATACACATCTTATTTAGCGTTTACCTGACAGGGAATCAGAAGACATGCTCTCTTGCTGCTGCATCTTGAATGTTGGCTCCAGTGTGAGACTGTGTGTGTGTGTCCACAAGCCACAGAGTGTGAGCAAGCCAGCACGCCTCACTGTGTGTTTTGATGACGGAGTCCACGTAGCAGCTGAGGGAGTGAGCGAGGGAGCATCAGAGCCAGGAGGAAGGTACAGAGGGAGAAGCAATAGGATTCTTCTGTACCTCGCCAAGTGTCACCAATCTCATTCTCAATTTCTCTCTTTCTCATTCTCATTTTCTGGGAGTGTGTAAGTCTTGCGCAAAACACATGGACTGCAGATGGTGATTTATGAGGTACACAGAGGCAGGGAGATGGGAGGAGCATGAGGAGGGAGAAGAGGAGGTGCTGAAGAGAGGAAGGAAGCAATCACCTTGTAGTGTAAGCTTACTCTCTGAGGCACTGAGCCATTACTTGTCCCTCCCTTCAACGTTAGCCTGCCACGCAGAGCGCTAAACCAATTCAGACCTTACATGTACCACAACATCAGTTTGGCTGTGTGTCAGAGATCTATCTTATCTGAATTTGTAGCCAGTAAATCTTAAATGTCAAAATGCCACTATGTTTGCATAAGATGAATCCACACATTACAAAGACCTACTTCAGAGCAGAGTCTACTTGTTATTAGTCCAACATCCTTAATAATATTGTCCTCGACTGCATGTACGATGAATTAAAGGCGTCTTTTACTCTTGATTAAAACCCTGTATCTATTAGAGGACACCAGGTCTGGTATGCAAATTCAATCAGTGGCGGAAAGTAACTAAGTACTTTTACTCAAGTAACGTACTTTTACAATTTGTAAGTACTATTTTTGAGTGATTTCTCCTACTTTATACTTCTTCTTCTTCACTCAAATTCATAGGACAAGAGCGTACTCAACACATTGATTATGATGCAATATTATGGATGAAGAAAGCAATGATCAAATGAATGCATCAGTATTTCAAATATGTAGTGTGCATAATCTGGAAAATTGGCCATTTTGCATAGTGTACTTTTATGTTTTGTACTTTATGTATTTCTTATGCTAATACTTTTTAGCTTAACTTAATTGAACTGTTTTAATCTACACTTTTTCCAAAACAGTGTAATTATGCATACCCACACACAAGCCATTCTGCATGCCTGGTTGTATACCTTTTCTTTAAAGGAGCAGTAATGTTTTCCATGGATTTCACAGAGCGTCACTACTGACACTTCTTGGACTCAATAATTATTCAATTAATGCTCTGATTTATTTGGTCAATTTCATATCCCTCTTGGCATCACTTCAATATCCATTTTCAAAAGTGTGTCCATCTTAATAGGGTCACAGTGTTAATCCTTGTTCTCTGCTGCATATTTCACTGCTCTCAAATTGCATTCACGTCATTGTTTCCCCTTGTTTCTTTGCTTATTATCAGCATTCATCTTCCATTTAGGCTATGTTTTGTTTTCTTTCTACTTTGTATTGTACAGAAGGCACAGCAGGAGATTTAGAGCTCAAAGCTTCTCTTCCTCTGTAGCAGGTAAGTCTAACGATGGCAGTGAACATGGCCACGTCCGGACAAGTGGATCCATGCAGCAATATTTTAAATATAAAAACTCATTTTCAACCTATTTAAAATAAACCCATCTTGCTCTACTGTGTGCGCATATTATCAAACACACAGTGACTCTGAAAATGCAGAACATATATAATTGTATTCAAAATGATGCATTAAGTTAAAAGAAAAAAGTAGATCATGTGCTATTGGAAGCAGTTATTGGATGCTGAATAATCACTCATCTGTCACCTCTACTGGAGAGAGCATCTTTCTGTTTGGAGTAGCTCCTCCCAGTCCATTACTGAACTGTCAGCTGCTAAAATATTCCTCCTACTTACAATGAATTCTCCCAAACTCCAGCCCCTTCTTCAAGATTGTGCCACTCTGCAAAAGGATGGCAGCAGCACTTCTTGTACAGATGAAGGTTTGGGTTACTAAAAAAAGAGTAAGCATGATCACTTACAGAAACATAAATACATATTGACATGATGGAAGAATATACTGGTAAACACACAACATGTTAAAAGCAGTATACTGTATGTTTATGTTGATTTGGAAAAATATGTTGATGGGTTGCTAAAATAACTTGTTGACAAGCACAAACAGTCTGTTACATCTACTTGAAAGCGATAAAAACACAATAATATAATATACTACAATATTAAAATACATTCAAAAGAGCCATTGTTCATAATGAGTACATTCACTTTTGATACTTTGAGTACATTTTGTTGAATACTTATTTGCTTCTACTTAAGAAACATTAAGATTAAATAACTTTGACTTGTAATGGAGTATTTTTAGACAAACTATGTATAATTTCACTTAAGTAAATGATTTAAGTACTTCTTTCAGATCTGCCTTTTCCATACTAATAATGTAAGGGATAATGTTTATAGTGTTGCCTGTGTTACCCATGACCATAACCTGCTTTGAAGCGCAGTTTGACAACACTACAGGCCGACCTTTGCAAAAACAACACACAATGGTTAGCTTTCCATTCTTGCTTTGTCCGATCAGAGAGTTGTGTGTTTGTGTGTGTTATCCTCAGTTTATTGGATTTCTCAGTGGGAGCATGCTATCAGCGTCTGTTTCTTTCAGATTAATTATCCTCTTCCTAACTGCATCCCACAGAGAATTTAATTACACATATATATGTTTTTTTTCTCTAGTTGCCTCAATCAATTAGGCTTGAATTAACTGTAGAGGGTCTTTACAGAATTACAGTGTACAGTCGATAGATAATTAATAGTGAGAGTTTATATTCAAATGTTTAATTATGTGTGTGCAGTGCTTATTAAGTGTGGTATTATTATAGCAATAATAGTGATACAAATATAGGAAAGACACATCATGCTTTTAGTCAAATGAAACTTCAAGCTCACTACAAGATTGAACGTCGTTTCATATTAAGTATTACAAAAATTCTTTCAAACTAGTTCTTGGTAGTAGTTGCAGCTTACTTCTCAACCCTGAATGAAAATATTGGGCTGGGAAATGAGCAGATTGTGTTTTTGTTATAATATCGGACAAAAAAAAGATACTGCAGTAATATAGCAGGATCTACATGTTAATGTCTAGAAACAGTATTTTTATGCCCTTGAAACACCACCATCTAGTGAACACCTAACCAAATAGCAGTATACTTTTGATCTTTATGCAATATTCATATTACAGTGGAATTTGTTATAGTCAACCGTAACAACTCACAAAGGCATACTTCCTGTAAGTATAGCCTGTGACATGGCTTGTACACACGCATTGATGTGAATGGGTACGCCCATATACACACAAATGCGCACATTCACACACGCCATCAAATGGCCTGATCCCAGGAGCTGATGCAGAGGATTATTCTGGCTCTATAGACACAACACACGACTAAACCCGGTCTGCAGTTTCTTTGTTGGGACCTCATGCCGGAAACACTTTTTCTGCAGACTGAGGATTAAAGTTTACTTTTGTATAATGAGGTAAGCATGCAAGGCTGACCTGTAACTGCAAACACAGTATGGATTGGTGTAACAGATTTATTGTAATGTATATTCCTTTTTTAATTTTTTTTTATTAAACCTCTGTGGTCATGTATCAAAGATCCAGTTAACAAGATAAAATAACATAATCCTTTATTATTTCCACAGTAAGAACATTTTCAGGCAAGCCCTGCAACGCACACCTGTATCAGAGTGTTGATTGTTTGTTTTTGTTATTCAATTTAAGTTATTTAGCCAGGCTGCTCTGATCAGCATCAGTCCCTCATTATACATACAAAACGATATAATGTTTTATATATTCATGATAAAAACAATGGAGAAATGGTCAAAATGTACAATAACGCAAAATGTTGTCGGTCACATCTGTTTGTTAATGTATTATCAGTAGTACTGTGTAGTTTTCTCTGAGGTTCTACAAGGTGGTATTCAATGTTTTATTGGTACAAACAGGGCTAACCTGGAGTAGAGTTGTACTGAAATTCAGCAGTATTGTTCTTTTATGACACACCGACCTTTCACTACAATTCTATTTCTCAAGGCAGACAGTTGTGTGCCGCCTTCCAGTAAAGGAAACACTATTATTATATTAATCATTTAAACCATTAAACCTGTAAGGCAAACCTCAATGTTTGTTAAAAGGAAAAGAGATGTGTCATCTTAAAAGAATACCTAAGTAAAACTAGACCAAATAAAATAGAATATAAATGTAAATGTGATTAAAATAGAGGAGGAGATGGTTCATCAAATGCCACTATTCAAAGATTACTGCTTTTAGAAGACAGTATTTGTATAAATGCTTCAGCAATGTATATGCAAAAATGCATTGATGTAGTGAAAAGTGAGGACTAAAATGCATGATACAGACTGGTGATTCCTGTACTGATACCAATATTATTTTCTAAACCTAGACAACTTGGAGTGTATTTAACCAATGAGTTTACTGAGAATCCCTTAGCACAAAGCTGAGGTACTGTTATCGTTAACACCAGATTAATATACTTTGCAAACTGACTTAAAACTGACAAGATGCCAGTCAAACAGAGGTAAGTTCCTTCTGAGAATGTGGCACAAAATACTTTAAAGTTGAAATCAAATCTCCACAGTAGTAGTGGAATTTGCTATGACAAGGTCAGAGCAACAAAAAGTATAAATGTCATGTATCTAGTGCAACTAGTGTTGCTTTCTGAACCCCTCGATCCAAAGCCTTCAAACATCAACCTGTACACATGGCTCATTTTCCATGTTCAGCTGCAGTCCATGTTGAACTTTTCTTTGATTTCACAAACGTATCAGTCGTCTGGAATGGCTTCATCCATCCACTTCATGTAAGCCAGACTGCCGTCCTCCACCAGGAAGCTGAGGACTTCTGGGTTAGCGTAGGGATGGACAGACCTTGAAGGGACCCAGACAAATACAAAATGATACATACATTTTATTTATAAAAGATAAACACTACAGCAAGAACACATATCTATACGAGGCAAGGCAATTTTATGTTATAAGAAAATATATAAAAGAAACACAAAGCAGTATAAAGAGAATATGAAGATACACAATAGTCCCTTGGTGATATCGTTAAAAACTCTATGTCTGCAAAACTAATATGATGTTTTTTCTAATCTTTGCATCTAAATATTGAACAGAAGAGACCTTAGGATGGAGCCTTGGGGGACTCCATTTTATGTTCCTTCAAAAGGGATTCAAACCAGTTTAGCACTGTGACAGAAAGTCCCACAGAGCTTTCACTATGACTGACTGTGTTAAATGCAGCACTGAGATCTATTGATAAGAATGAAGCTTTTCAAAAGTCTGTGTTTAAGCAGACATGATTCAAGAGCTTAACAAGAGTAGTCTCAACGCTGAAGTGTGGTCCACATTCTGAGTATAAATTATTTATTGTTGTTCCTGCTTGGAACGTGTAAAGCTGTTAAAAAAACACTTTATTTCATTAGAAAGCTGTCTAGATTGTTCTTTTCCTAAGTTATTAGCGCATTTAAGAAAAAGCCTGGGAGTAGAGACTGTTGACTATTCGTAGATCTGATGCCATGCAGTCAAAATGATTAATGAGAAAAGCCTGTAGCCAGAATAACAAATCAGCAGGAGGAAGACTTCAAATGTTGCATGATTTCCTCCAAGGTTAATGATTGTGTCATGTTCAAATTGTGCTGCACTAATTGAATTGGTGCATGCAAGGACATCTCAGGCCCTGTACCTGGAGAAACTAGCAGCTTGTCAAATTGTATGAATTATGTCAGTGTACAAGGAGAAATTCATTAAATGATTAAGTGGATAGAATACCAAGGAGTACATATACAGGAGGGTTTGTTGAGAGCAAATCAATTACATATATTATTCATTTTGGCAATTATGTCAAAGAAGAAACTTCCTTTCAGTACTTAGACGGATCCATCAGCTGCTGACATTGAGGCGCTAAAGCTAAAGCTGCTGCAACTGGGCGCATCATCCATGGCCTGATAGATGGGTGTTTCAGAAAGAGTCCATAAGAACCATCGGCTTTAGATCTGCTTCAGTGGAGGCCCCCTGTCCTGAAAAGAGGCCTACATCCCCAGAACAGATTGAAGGTATCAGTAACTTTGATTCTTTTCAGTCCGCAGGTTTTGATATAAGTCTGTTGAACCTTTTGATCCCTCTGTTGGCAGTGGTACAGTCATACAAAATAAAACGGGGCTATCAGTGTGTCCATACCGTTATTTCTGCAAATATCTCTGGACCCCAAAATGTTCTCTTTTGTGTTACAGACCATAGCACCTGGAATGTAGTATGTTTTCTTAACTTTTGCCACAATGTGTTTTGATTTTAGCCTGGTTTATTTGTCTGTCTGTCTGTCTGACAGCAGGATTACTAAATAAAAGAATGGTCTTATTTTCACGACCCTTGGTGGAAGGGTGACGCATGGTGAAATGAAGAACCCTAATACATTTTAAAGCGAGTAAAAAACAAGGGTGAGCAAAAATTATGTTGTGTTTAAAACTAGTTTCGACTCTACTTCGAGCGATAGAATTACTAACAAAGCACTTATATACTGATAAAGGACTGGCTTATCTAAAGCCAGTTGAGTCGCACTTGAAATGTTTGGCTCTATGAAACCTGATGTACTTATATGATTCTGTTTTCTTCAAGGTTGTATCTTCCTGGTCGAATGTACTTATTGTAAGTTGCTTTGGATAAAAGCGTCAGCTAAATGCAATGTAATGTAATAAAATAATCACATGAATAGCCCGTCATGTCAGCACAACAGCTCATTCAACATGTTTTTAAGTGCTCTGAGTAATAACATACAAGACATCTTCTTTTTGAGCGTCCATGCCTTCTTCCACATTATCACAGGCTCATCAACACACCAAAGTCGGAAAAACAACTTCCTAACTCGGGAAATGGGACCATGAATGGTGAATGAATCATTTTCTTCGAAGAGATTTCCCTCTTTCTTCCACATGAGATATTTTCTCTTCATTTC
Organism: Notothenia coriiceps; assembly: GCF_000735185.1. NCBI lineage: Eukaryota > Metazoa > Chordata > Actinopteri > Perciformes > Nototheniidae > Notothenia > Notothenia coriiceps. The sequence goes on from NW_011356228.1 coordinate 580,925, forward strand.
CTATGTTATTTTTTGTGTTAATGGGGTAAGTGTGTTCCTCGTGCCCACCATTGGCTGTCCAACAGATGTCCTGGGTCCAAGTTAGCTCTACTAAATCCATACATCGTGCCATCTGCAGGAGTACAACCTTGTACTTATTTATGGCTTTTGCACACAGATTATCTCAGCAGGCAGCAATCAAATTCATTGCACATGAATTCACTGGTTTTGTCTCGGTGAGGCTAAGGAAAGGTGTGGTGTTATTAAAAGATAGCTGTCCATCTTGTTGAGTTAAGAGGCAGAAGACTTTGGAAAAGTGCCAGACGTTCAGAAAACTTTTCCAGCAAGAATATACTTTTTATCAAGCAATCTTGGGCAACAGTTTATGACAATCTGTGTTCTTCATCGATTGTGATAAGCCAAGAGGTATATTGCATTCCTCAAGAAAACTTTGTCAGTGGACCACTAAGTTTCTCTTTGGGGCACGCTCATTTTGTGGGTAGTGTTGCATAAATAATCCACCCTAAATATTTTAGTTGTAACAACAAGTCATAGGAAACTTCCTTGAAGGTTTTAGTTTGACACAAGTAAGAAAAAGTATGAAGAAGTCGCACAAATATCAGCAAAGCAGAAAGGAAGTGAGAAGCGCATCTGCACTGTAGCAAAGCAGGAAGCAGCAGTCATTAGGAGTTCCTGTTGATTTCAATTATTTTCAACCTGGACTTTTTAGCTCAGAAAGATGCCACTTCAACAACTTAGCACATGAACAAGTATAATTGTCTGATGATGCAATCACAACTGGCCAAACTGAAATGTGGATAATTAACTGTTTATGGCTTTTTGATGGTGCTGGAGAACATTTACCAACGTTAACAACTCAATAGATTACTCTTAAGCACACCAACAGTAAATTCAGATCAAGAAAAATATATTTTGCACAACACTGTTGATTACAATGCTGTAATTTGTTGAACATACAGTCATAGCTTTTGTTGCAATGGAATCATTTTAAGTACATAAATAATATGGTCCAAGTTGAAAATAACCGCAACAACGGTTGAAAGCATGTCTACAGGAGCATGCACAGATTTAACATGAAGTTAGTTTGAAACCTGGATGGTAATAAAAATAAAGTTAATAACTGTTACATAGAGCAACCTCTCACCTTACAAAATCCATGACCTGCTGGATCCTGGAGGTCTTTGTTTTCACCAGCTGCAACAACAGCGACATCTAATTTTACACTTCTGCAGTTTAACAGGAATTTCAGCATCCTTGTTGAGTACATGTGTATAGAAAAAGGATGTTGTTTGTCAGTAAGCTTACCATCAGAACTTCACTTGCATCTTGGATTTCACCCTTCCAGTAGTACCTAGAACCAGAAAAACCACTGACATTAAAAAAGCCCCATTTACTGCACATAAGTAACTGTGAATTACGACTAGACTCAAGAGTACCAGTGTAAGGGGCAGATCCTTGAATTGAGTAAAAAAGGTTTTGTAAAATGATTTCTGAAAGCTCTCAACATCAAACTGTGAAAAGCCATAATTATTATTGCGGCTGTGATTCACAGTGATGCCAGGCTTTTATGTTGCCATTTCTCTTGGATTGTGAAGGACAGTTCAAACCAAGCAGAAAACCTATATTTAAACATGTTAAATGCCAGAATAAATTAGGAATAAAACTACTTGAGCCTATAGCTAAAACTCCTTCAGTACTTTACCGACACATTAAAATCCCTATCACCTCCATTACCCCTAAACTACTGGAACCACATCCTCTATTTTTAGGCTAAACCTCTGTTCTTTAACACGTTTTATATGGCCTTTTCGAATGAGTTACTCTCCTCAGTTGCTCCTCCCTTGTTCCTTTTGTGGTTTACGCATTAACAGAAAAGCTAATCCATGAATTCAAATGACCGCTTGAAGGCTATCTGCCACTCAAGTGGTGGAAAAACGGATAAACGCATTGAGATGCAGCCCATTCACCTTGTGATTTCCTAGGTAACCAGTCATGTAGGTCAGAGAAACAACACGTGTTTAAGCATCTCTGCACATGTAAGCACTAAGATAGTCTGTTTGTGCCCCAGCTGGGTTCAAAGTTGTGTCATTGTAGGAGGTCAGTTTGATTTACATTGTAGAGGTCCTGGCGAGAATGTTGATACTGGCTGCCAGCCGCCTCTCCATAATCACCCTGGAAAAAAGACAGAATAGTAGGGAGCATGGATGGAAACGTAGCGGGGTAGATATGGAAAAAGGAAAAAGAGACAAATTAAACACTTACAGACCACCAGCTGTTTATTAATTACTGCATGAAACTGAGCCCATCATTATGTTGCTCTTTAAGCAGGCCGCAGGAAAGACTTAATGCACAAAAACTCTGAAAGATTGCAAACTTTGCTTTCTGCTGCTCAGCCGACAGTATTACCAGCTCAGCCGTGCCCCCTCCTGTGAAGCCGGTGATTTACATATCCGGCGCCTGCCCAGTGCACCGCTTACTTCTAACTTGACATGTGCTATATTGACAGAGGAGATGAGAGTGCAAACACAACACTGTATCAGTGGGTTTGACAGGGATGTATCTCTCAGTCAAAACTTACTGTATGTCTGGTGGACCTACTTTCAATTATTTAAATCACCTTGAGCCTTCACACTGTAGTTTAGTTTTTGATCCCACCAAGGTCAAGAAAGTTTACATTGTTGCATGTCAGTTAACTTGATGATTTGACAGTTTTGGCAACTGTCATCCGGCCTTTTCAGGACACAGGTGGGGACATCAAATCTCTGCTGACAGAAGTTTTTGCAGTACTTTGATGCTTTTGTTGATAACGTATTTAGATGTGCACACCTCCGACACACCACTTCATTCACTTTCATTTCTGTGAAGTTAATATGAAGCTTGGGGCAGCAGATGGCTAGCTTAGCTTAGCATGAGGTTGGCTATAGCTCAGGGGTTAGCATGATATACAAATCAGGGGGTGGGCAGTTTGATCTCACCTCCTGACAACATGTCAGTGTCCTTGGGCAAGATACCTAACCCCAAATTGCTCCCGTAGGCATGTCTATGGTATTGAATGTATGTGGCTTTGGGTAAAAGCCTCAGCTAAACAATATGTAATGTAATGTAATAAGGACTTGCAACAAGGTGGAAACCGGCATTAAAATATTAAACAAAAAGTGAGATTTGAGGAATAATTTTCACTTCTGCTTCACAGTTTAAACAAACAAGATATGAGATGATAAGTAAATCAGTGACCTTAAGATGACCCAAAATGTTGCACTGTGCCTTTGAGCTAAGTCATTTAACATCACTCATCAAAGCCATGTGTTTCCATTTGCTTAAACATCAATAATACATTCTTTAATCAGTACATTCATACAGACTGTAAAAAGTGACCTGCTCCTGTACCTGCCAATGTCTTTAGCTGCCAGTTCGTTGGGGCTGTTGATAAGAAGAAGGGAGTGGTGGCCTGGTGCGTAGCTCCCTGTGAAGGCTGAATGAAGCTGGACCCCAATGGACCACAACCCGGGGTACATGGACACGGACAGGACCAAGAGCTGTATAAATCAAATCAAATCAAAATGTATTATAGCCCCAAATCACAACAAATGCCTCAAAGGGCTGTGCAAAGCAAACAAAGGCAACTGACAAAAACAAAATAAAAACGTCATAGCATAGTATATATAGAGAGGGCAGAATGCAACAGAGTGTTAAATAAGTCAGTCACAACTCACAAGAGACTTGAAGAACTTGTGTCTTGCATAATGTAATATTTGCAGCCTATCTGACATAAATGATTTGGACATGTTGCTGTTTCACGTTATTTCATGCTTGGACTCAGCAAAGTCATAACTCAATTTAATTATCTTCTGCCCTCTGAAAGGATTGCCATGTTTGGATTGGATTGGATTCAGTATTTATGCTCTTATTATTTGGCGCAGATACATGAGTATAGGCCTTGGCTTGGATGCAGTGACCAATTTATAATCTGTCCTACTTCTCTGCACAGCACAGCACAGCACTGGTCACGCCCAGAGCTGTGGGGTCAACACAAATATTTCAGAATAAATGCAATTAATATTTGTTTTGCATTTCAGATGTCAACAAAAAAAACAAGTTTTCTAAGTTTTTATACTGAGAATGTATTAAACTAAGTTGTAACTCTTACCAAACATGACATGAGCAGCACTGAGCGAAACCCAGAGAAAAATACTTCTTTATGGCATCGCTGGAACAGCCACTCCATCCTGCTAGTGGCAACAAATGTCATTCCCGGACTCCGGTTGCTGCATGTAATGAGGGACAAACTTATTTCATAAAACTGCTGAGACTCACTGCGGAGATGATTAGTGTTCCGTCATTTTTATGAGCATGTCTCCCCCCGGTTAAACGGATGCTTTGTGAGAGAAACACATTCAGAAATCTCATTACCTTTACACAAGAAGTGCATTGTGTTGACAGGTACTTGAGGTCGGATGGTCAAAGGCAGAGATAAATCTACGCGCACTGTAATTGGTTGCATGACACTTCCTGACAAGTCGGCGACCAATCACATCGCCGCTTCACCCTCCGCTGCCCTGCCTCCAGATCCTGGTCATAATCGGCTTTAGTGTCTTACCGTGTAAACACAGCTTTTATAGACTCGCAGCGCACATTGTGAAGCTGGAAGCACATTAAATAAGTCACATTGCTTTCATGGATCTCCTTCAATGGTGGAAATTGAAAATAAACTGTCGTGATACATTATAGTCCTAAAGATATTAAACTACAATTCATATTGAATTTCAAATTCAGACTACATTATTTTTACACAGGAATCAGTAGCTTTGTTTTTAAAGCCAAAGTTCACAACATACAAGATTGTAAAGTAAATTATCTCCAGTGGTGGAAGAAGAAGTAAGATTATTGTAAAAGTAGAACAAGTTTGGTCTTAAAATACTATACTAATAAGTCCCAAATTGAAAATGTAACGTAAGAAGTACAGAAGTATTATCAATAAAATGTACTTCAAGTAGCAAAAGTTAAAGTTATCAAAATGCATAATAGATATTTTTACAGTAATAGATTATTTTAGAATATTATGTTATCTTGTTTTTATTAAGTACATGCAGGGGAGTTTAAAGGCTTTCGTTTTTCAATGTGGAGCCTACTTATAACCATTTACGTAAAATACTAGGTAGCATAAAAAACTATAATATAATAATAATAATAATACATTTAATTTCTAAGCACTTTTTCAGGTGCTCTAAGAAAAGTTACAGTGGTTTATTGTGTTACAATTACTCAAGTTAAGTACAAGTATGTCAAAATACAATTTAAGTACAGCACTTGAGTACATTTATTTAGCTGCGTTACATCATTGACTCAATATCTTGTCCACTGCTTCCTACAATTTTACTGTGTTATTTTGCTGCTATAACTGTAATAACTGGTTTTAATCAATATGACGACACAATGTTTGGTCCACATATACCTTATTATTCATGCGTGGGAAAACAACACAACATAATCAACTGTCTTCACAAAGTCTCAATAGATTATGGGACATCCAAGACAGTAATAATGTCAAATAATGATGCACATGTAAGGGAGACTTGTTGCAAACTAATGTAACTACTAGAGTAGAGTATGTATATTAGCCTTGATTGGCATGCACTAATTAACCCTGATAACACAAATGTGTGTTTATTAGCAGGGATTATTCTGTAACAAGATGTAAACCAAAACACAGCACAGAAACAACACCTGAGTCAAAGAGAAATACTTCTGTCACCTGTTGTTAAAGTGAGAACAACCAGAGTTTCTGATCTCAGATCCAGTCTCTTGGCAAAAGTCCAATGAGATTCAAACACACATCTACTGTTGAAGGCACACACACCATCTCTGCCACACTGATGCAACTTTCAGATGATTTAAACTGAAAAGTCAAGCACCCAGCTTGGCTGCATACGAATGAGGAAGATTTAGGCGAACTAGAATCTTTTACAAAAATGAATAATTCAGAGGTGAATTGTTGAAAAGAAAACAGACCAAGTGGATTCGGCCTGGCATTTTATTGCCAAACACCAGATGGGAAACTTGACGTGAGTGAGAAAAATTAATCAATAAACTTCACGTAAGTCTTGCAGCTATAAAAAGTGTTGGTTATAAGTTGGAATTTTAATGGGGTGTGTACTGACAAAAAGTCAGTTTCCAGAAGCTTTGGATGTTTAAATAAAGTGTTTCTACACCGGTTGTCCACATGGGGGAGATGTGGGTCCATGCATTTATCTCTTTATCCCCTCCTATCATCGTGAATACATACAATCCAGAGTGTTCATTCTATAAAACTCCCATCTACTGAAGGAAAATGTAAAAAGCTTCAACAAAGCAACTTGCCTGACTCATAGTCCTTATTTTATTTTTTTACCTGTTCCCCGCCAGACGTTGTCCCTCATCGGATACAACACAGATCACAGAGCGGACAGCAGGGGGCGCCAAGGGAGTCAGCTTCAGAACAAACCAATTTATTTCCCTAGCTCACACAGGCTTCATTTAAGAGCCCATCAGAGGGCTCCAATAGAGCCACTTAAGCCACTGTTCCCCAACATGAAAGAAGGCATGCAACCAAAATAGAGAGATAGGAAGAAAGGCAGCGAAGAGGCGTTTGATCTGCTTGTTCTGGGGCATTACTCAGAGGGGTTCACTTCCGCTTAGGAGCGCTGAGGCCTGTTTGTCCCTTAGAAGTCTAATGTGAAAAATAAGATACATTTGATTTCTGTCGATGCTTCTTGCTGTCTGTGTATAATGAGGCCACAAGGTCCACAGTAAGAGCAGAAAAGAGAAAATGAGACACGAAAACAGGAAAAGCACAAAGGCTTCTGGAAAAGGGGGCCTTGCCTGATTCACCGTTAAACTGCGACTGTCTTTTGGTTGGATCAATGAAGTTGCCTTGCTGTGAAAGAAAAATAAATCAATCAGGGAGATGAATAGAGTGAGGTGTGTGAACATGGACAGGGAGAGGTTATAGAGAATGGAAACTCCGAAGGTCTGCTGTATCGCCCTTTCTGTGAGGCACTGCCATTACTGCACTGGATGGGTGGAGGAGGGTGTGGAGACAGAGAGTGTGCTCTCTACTGGACAGAGGTCAGATAAGTCCTAATGAAGGCACTCTCCAGCCTGCGATTACCTCTAAAGGAAGAGACTGGTCCTCCCAAAGAGGTTAATTAAAAAAGTCGACGGACCGAGCAGGGAAGTGTCTCCATCACCACGGTGAACTCCGGTGACCGCTCCATCTGTGAGCACAGGGCCATCCATCACTGCTGATTCCTGGCTCTGGCTCCTGTTGGTGCGCTAAAAACACAGAAGTATATGTAGCAGCGCCACAACTCTGACAAGCAGCAGATATACAACAACATAGGTATTACTGCCGAGATATCCCCTGCTCAAGTCCCTCAGGTAAGGAAACTTCTCCCCTCTCAGGGATCACACAAACACTGTATCCTCCCTCCATTCTGTCCAGCCATCTTCTGCTTGCTGCTCTCTATGTCACAACTAGTGGAGCACCCAAGGCTATTTGTCAAAGCTGAACTGTCATGTTGTTTATTTCCTCTGTGCGCTCCAGAAGAGATTGCAAAAATAGATTACTTATGTTTGTTTAGCAACAGAAGCACACATATCGAAAGCTGTTGGTAACCATGGAGAAAGAAGAGCATTACCTTCCTTTGACACAGCATGAAAGAATCAACCATCAATGGAATAAATCCCTTCAGCAATCCCTTCTGAGAAGAAAGATTAGTCATCCCTATTTCCCTAGTAAGTGTGGACAAAGGTGTGATAGTGGGCAAATACACAGTAAGGGATGGTGGACTGGGGGAGAAGAAGAGAGACAGAGATAAATGGAGCGTTTCAGTTGATTGGCTCTGAGAGAGGACAGAGAGCCTGGAGCAATCTTACTGGAAAAAGTTAAACATTTTCATAAATCTGTTCTCGTGGAGTTCACATGCAGCGGTGGGAGGCTTAAATCACGTCAAGCTTGATTGGTTGAGAGGGAGATCCGAGGCTGAACGCGAGGAGGGGGGTGTTCACCTCCAATGCTGAAAACCCTGTGCTTCCTCATTACACTTTCCTCACCGAGCCGTCTGCAGCAGAACCATTCCTCGCGCTGACGCAGGTAGAATGAGCTCATTCCTTCTCCATTCACAAGCTGAGTGCACCCAAATTCAGAGAAGGGAGACGCATAATAAGTTCAGACTCCAAGTTAGAGTGCCTGCAGGCAACAAAGTGGAGGATGAACAGTGGAGACTTGATGGAAGAAGAGTGTTTGTGTGTGTGCGCGTGTGTGTGTGTGTGTGTGTGTGTGTGTGTGTGTGTGTGTGTGTGTGTGTGTGTGTGTGTGTGTGTATAAACCTCAGACACTCGGAAAATGGCATTATGGAAATGCAGGAATCACCATGAAAAGGGCAGCCAGAGGCATGCTTAGGGCAAGATTTTATATACAGCACCTAATCAGCCAACCAACAGCCTGCGCTCCTATTTACCCTGTTTATAAGTCACCCCTAAACCTGCAACCACTTCATCTACATAATCTCATCTCCTCCCTCTTCATGTCACACAGTCAGCCAATTCCTAGTATCACATTTTCCTCTGGGGCTTTTTCCCCTGCCATGCTAACTCTCCTGTCATGTGAGATCATGCCCCTACCTGTCCTGCAATAATGTCTGTTAACCCCAAACCCAATAACCTGACCTTGCCCACCCACCTACACACCTGTTACCACCTCCAATAAGCTCCGTGTCATATCTACCAATAGACCACTTCTGTTCATTCCCTGCCAGATCTGTGATGCTTCAAAACTCTGCCTTGATTTAGCTTGTTATGACAACCAGCCTGTCTTTTGGTAACCTGATCAAGAGAGATGATCATTGGATACTGTGAGTTTTCATCATTACCCTTGCCTCCATATTTTATACCTTTATTAGACTGGTCTTGGGTTCACTTTATATAATGCTGGGTCACATTAAATTTCCTTTAGCTGACACTTTTCTTTTCAAAGCCAATTACAATAATTGTAAAAACCATTAAGAATCAAATTCAGAACAGCATGACACCTGCAAGTATAAATTTGCTTGAAATAAGCCAAACCATTATAGGTAATAGTGCATTAGCTTCAAATGACTTGAAACTTTTAAGAACCATGACATTTTCTTTGATTGTGGCCAAAGTGTAGTTGAAACATTATCTTTAATAAAAGGATAAACTCATCAGGAAAATGTTTAATTTCGAGAGAAGTGAGGTAATTTTCTCATTGACTTCTATACAATCAGATCTTTCAGCCACAAGTGGAGTGTTCAAGAGAATGCAAGTTTACTGAACATTTCATACCTGGAGGTTACCACGTGGTTCAAACTAGTTTTCATACTGCAGTCTCTCAGGTAAGAAAGCAGAAGCTTCTTTCTTAATTGTTTTCCACCTGGGCCTTGTACAGACCTGCTTATTATTCAGACCTTTACTGCCAGCCAGCTGATAACCTCCAACTGCTGCGAGCAATTAACAAGAGTTCACCTACTGTAGCGTCCATAAGGAGGGATGCCTTTAGAGCCAGAGGAGAGATAGAGCCGGGAAGGTTGGAAAAGGACAAGCAGGAAAAGAGAAGAGGGATAGATTGAACGGATGGACCCTGTTTTATAGTCAAAGGGAAATCAATGCTAATGAATTTGTTGGTTCATGGAATGCGCTGATAAGGAAATTGCCAGTTTAATGGGATGCTGCATGTGCGTGATTGTGTATGTGTGTGACCAGAAACTGATAAGGATGTTTAGTAACAAGGATGCTCAACCCACTCTGCAAGGTACAACAAACACAGGTGTACCGACCTATTAGGAAGTGTTCGAAACTAAAGACCTGGTCAATATCTTGGGTGTTGTATCGACAGAGCAACTGTGACTGGTTTGCAGTGTTTCGGATGATGCAGCCAATACAAATGAGATGTTAGACAGTCAGACATAATATGCTAATTTTCAGGTTAATCCTTGAATTTTGTGCTGCTACTGTGCTTCCGTGCTTCAATGTTCAAAAAGCTCTTTATTTTTCTCTTACTGCCTGTGCTGCAGCACCTCTTTTCACCCTCTGTCTGAAACCAGAGCCCAGTCTGCTCTGATTGGTTAGCTGGCCGGCTCTGTTGTGTGATTGATCAACCGTTAGTGATGTGTCAAAAATGTCCCACCCAGCCTATCACGTACAATTTGTTGGAGCGCTTGCCAATAAAAGCACGAGTGTTACATGGTGATGTCATTATGTTACGAGGAGTTGGTGCGCTGATCTTCGTATAACGGGAGCGTTGGTTCAATCCCACCTTGACGCCCACAGCAGTCAGCACAATATTGAGTGTATGTAAGTAAAATTGGGTGGAAGCATCTAACAAGTAACATGTTATATAATCTAATGTCATAGAAGACACTAGATGAAAGGGAAAACCCTATATGGCCTCTTTAACGGAAACTCTGACAAAAACATTAAAGTTCTCATTGATTAATGCCCTGCACAGCTGCATGTAGAAGTTAGTCCAAGCATGCAGCCTTCACAAAAAAAGCAGACTTATTTTTGAATTCATAACAGCAGTCACACTTCACTCTCTGAGAGGTGAAGGCCACTAAGATTGATTACACTAAATGAAATGAGAAATGAGAGAAGTAGACTGTTTTTTTTTTGTAATCAGTCTGCTCTACTTCTCAAATACTGTTGATTATGTTTTGTGATGTGTAACAAAATGTGGATATCCCTCCAGCCGCTGCTCGCTCATTCAAACCGCATCACACACATCTCTATAGTTGCCATTAAAACATAATGAAATCACATCACATTGATTTAACTAATAAAAGATTTGCTTGGCTAAACAAGCTTCCTGCTAAAAAGAATTAAATGGCTGTTGATTGTAATTACAAAGGCTTTGAGAAACAAGTCAGGTGTGGTGGGGGCAGGGGGAGGCTCTCTAAAATGACTAATTAAAGTGGGAAGGTGTATGAAAACGCTACAAATAAGCAGATCCTCCCTGGTGGTATCAAATCATTTGCAGGTTGCATGAGTAAACATATTTGCACTTCCTATTTATCTGCACGTGTGATGGCCTCCACAGCAGTGCTAAAATGAGAATAGTTTGGAGGGTGGAGGTTTACAGCAGATAACAATAGAAGCAGGAGCGGCATAGATCAAACGATTTTATTTCTGTTGTAACTGGGAGAAGGGGGCTCCTTGGGTGTCTCTTCTGGGACTACTGCTCTAGATTCTGATATCCATTTTCCCTTTGTTTTCTCTCTTGGCCCTTTGAAATAGTTAGCGAGAATCCCTGTCTACCACATGGACACATATTAAGAGTTTGTGTGTGTCTGTGTGTGCACTCACATTTACAATCACTATGCTCCTTCGCTCCAGGCATCAATCGTCAACTGTGCACTAAACATCTGGATGTGGACATTCTTTCCCTCAGGACAAGCACACTTCAGATCTCTCCATTTTTAGCATAGACTCATCCTGAGGGATTGATTCTCCGAGCCCAGCCCTGGCCCCTCGTGTTATGGAGGCTGGAGGCTCCGCTGAGAAATCCCCTCTCCATCTCTTTATTTCTCCATCCATCTCGGACCAGCGCTACCATAACCCTCCTCCCACGGGCTGGACTTGGCCTGCCACTCCAATAGCCTGCTGTCTTCACTTGTAGACAATGACAGAAAGAAAAAATGTGCGACCTTCCAAGAACACCTGTTTTAAAGGCTGAGCGTTTAGAAAAAAACGGCTCATCCGTGACCTATTTACACTCGAAAAAAGCACTTGTTAAGAAGCGGATGTTAGGTGTTACCTCCCACAGGAATGTATAATAAACCATTATGTTGTGACGTAAAAAACATGCAATGTGCAATATAAACACTTTTAACAATTTTACTGTGAAAGTCACTTTTATATAAAAGCATACATTTGTATAAATGTCCCAACATTCGGTTTTTATAAAGTTTCAATATTTTAATGTTACTTATGTCACTTTTTAATTGCTGCTACAATTTTTTTTACTATGGTTATTTTATAGCACATGTGTGCTTTTCTTCTTTTATATTACAGCTTGCATTTTTTTTATACTAACTACGCCACTTTTGCTGTGACACTATAAATGTCACCGCAGTGGGGATACTTAAGGAATTCTGATTCAGATACTCCAGTCCCCAGCATGGCTTCATTGGCTTTCAGTGGAGCCTAATCTCCAAGATCCCGCCGCAATCTGTACAACCTTGTTCATTCACATGCACCATATGAGGCACGTTGTATTAGTTATTCCAATGCATGTCTTGTTATCCATATAGATGAGAGGGGAGTAGACCAGCAGATGGCAAGGGAAAGAGCGAGGCACAATCACAAACTCATCCTGCAGGAATGAGAGAATCACATTCATAGCCTCGAGACACCTAGAGACTCAGAGAATACTCTCTGCCACCAAATATTTCACCGCTCTCAAATTCTGCTCAATTGTCTGCAAAGTGTTGGCGAAGAGCCAGGCAGCCGATTGTGTGTGAAAAGTTGCGCAGGGATTGCCAGCGGAGATTCAATCTCTGCTCCCTTACCACCAGTTTCCTGCTAGATCGCTGTTATCTGCAGGTGTGAGAGGTATTAAACAGTTTCAATGTTGTGGTTATTTCACCGATATGAATCATCAAAATCTACCAATTGTGCAGGAATGTTCTCAGTTGGATTTCAAACTCTAGCACTTTTCATTAATGTCTTGCAAACACAGCTAGCTCTTCAGTCTCTGAAGGTATTGCACATCCAATTTTGAGTGTTTATCTTCTAATAGGAAGCATTTGCTCAGCTAATTGGTGATATGCTTGTAAATGGGGCACCACCTGGTGATTTACTTCTAGTAACAAGATATATGTCTATACAAATCACTCTGGTTGGATAAGGAAGTACTATTAATAGGCTGTCTTATCTTCAATCTAATATGCATTGATGGACTTTCTTTGTTTTATTTGAAAAGAAGACGACATTTCAGCAATCTCATCCTGTACAAAAAACTGCCTATCAGTCCCTTTGAAGACTGATAGTCATACATTGTTTATTCATCCTTTAAAGGACATTAGGTAAAATATGCTCTTAGCTGGAAAAAATATCCATTAGTAACTGCATGGGAGGCGGAGATGGAAAAAAAAATACTCTTAAAAGGTTTTCCTATTGCACCGGTTAGCTTATATTTGTCAGAGCAGCCTGACAAGAGAGAGACAGACTCAATAACAGAAGGAAAAATCAAGTCAGTAAGATGTAGAATCAAGGCTAGGTATAAATGGTGTTCTTGAGATTTTCTCCTACCATTGTCCACATGACCTTTGCTATGTCTTTGTGCTTTGTCCCGGTGGCAGGCTCCTTCCCTGTGACACAATGAAGACAGACGAGCTGCTCCGAGACGTGCTCTCTGTGCTCTGTTGTGTCCGAGTCCTCTCTCCACGGGTTTCCTCTTACTGTCACACACCTGCATGGAATACATTCAAGAAAATGTGTCTCTTCTCTGCTCTCTTATACAACATAGTGCTTTACTGCACACTGGTATGTGACATATGTCGCCTTCAGCAGGGTCAAGAGAATTGTACAATCTATAATCAGGACATAATCAGACATTCATTTCTGTTACAGTTAAAAATAGAATTAGTTTAACATAACATAACATTATTACTTTTACTTTTGGATTACCCTAATATCAAATGCAATGCAAATAAAAAAAAGGGAAAATAAATATAAATAGCATTTTCTGTACTTAAGTATGTTTTGTGTCCAGTTACTGAATCTAAATATATATATATATATATATATATATATATACACAAAATAAAGTAGCCTAAATGAAAATCTACAAGACAATTCACAGTGCGATTATCTATAAAATGTCAATCTTTGTTTTAAAATGTATTTCATCATTTTAATCCTGCTAGTCCTACTAATACTTTTTTTTTTACATTACTCTGACTACATCTTTCTTTTTTTACGTAACTGAAAGTTAGCCGTATCATTTACTCTGCAAGCCTGGTCTTCACAACATCTGTATAAAAAGTTCAATCATGAACACTTGATTTGAATGCATGTTTAATAAGGGGAAACCATGTGGAAAGCCTGCTGTTAACTTGCTTGATCAATCATATTTAACTGAGCCCCCTGCATTATGAATGCCTCAGATAATCAACCTGTAATGTAGGCTACATAATGACTGAATGTAAGCCATCGGCTTTGAGTTATGAAGTAAGGATGTACTTCACACTCCAAGGAAGTAGCCGGGCACCAAGTATAGCATTTGATTCATGTGTTTGGCCTACTCCAAACCCATTGGGACTGACTATATAGGACCATTAGTTTTGTTGTCATTGCTAACTGCATCACACGAGAGACTTTGCTACATAGAGAGAATATTGCTTTTCCAATTTTCCTCTTTTAGATATATGGACTACTGATTCACAATGAGTTCATTGATTTTCACTCAGATCTTAAAATAATCCGGAAAAACTTGCCGGTAAGGACAATTTGCAACAGAATGAATCAACAGTTTCATTTCGCTCTTTGCCCTTTCCCGTCTGTCCATCAGCGGCCCGTTCCACCCACTCCATCTCATCACTTGTCCAAACATTTTGCTGACTGCAGTGATCCAGGTAATAACCATTGTGAGAAGGGGGAGCATTTAATAATATCAAGTGGAACTCAGAATTCCTGCCACTCCCTCCTCATCGGTACCGCAGGTATTGAAAATCAATGTCTATAATAATGAATCCCCATTGGCAGTCCCGGTGCGCTTTCTTTAGAGAGCAGATCATACCACCCGGTGTCAAACACATCAGTGGTTCTTTATGAAACCTCCACGGATTTGACCACTGTTTACTGAAGCATGGACAAATATCATTGTTTCCCATGATTTTGTTTTAGGAGTAAACCCTATTTGAAATATGAGAGAGGTCTTGAGTTTTAAAACAAAGGCATGGAACCTGCAGGAAAACATTTTTCATTTAAGTGTGGAAAATGTCAACTTGTCACGTAAAGCAGCAGGTCTCAGACTCTTGAACAGAAAAATCTTTGAAGCAAATATCATAACATAAAATCACTATTCAAGTGAAAATTAGAGATGGCAGCGCTGCCTGACTGGCCTATAATAGGGTTTTTATGTGCAGCGGTATAAAAGCAATGTAGTGATCTGTGAAAAAGGGATGACAAATTACAAAGCGCCTCCAAGGGCCTGTCTCGTTATTATTAGTTTTAGATGAAAAACACAAACGCTACCCAAGAGGCAGAGCCATGCAGCAGGCAGGCGTTCTCTGACATTTGAAGAGGTGGCAGATTGAGAGTGGGATAACTGGAAAAACAAGAACTACTCTGAGTGAAAGAAGTAGGCAAATCATGTTTTGGACTACATTTTCACGTCACAGTCAGAGCTTAACCACAGTGGATTACGTTTAATCATTCTATGGAGCTCCACATTTACATTTCACACATATATTTGTAAATAATACATAAATACAAACAAATACCATATCTGACACAGGGATATGCACACAAATCAATACTCAGGAGCACAGAAGGCATTGAAAAGTTTACAGTTGAGAAGTCTGCAGTGTTGAAAAACACTTTGGCATAAAGAGATGATGGAGGCTCGTGATATCTCGCCTGCAGACATACTTTGCTGAACTCTGTGGAGAAGGCAGTTACATCAGTCTCAGCTCTTCCTAGAATGAGGGAGACAGGAGTACAGGTGAGCAAGAATAGCCAGCGGGGAAGAAGAAAGGAGAGAAGGGGGCTCAGGAGTCGAGGGCTAGGGTTCGCAAACAAACCTGAGATATTTAAAAGCAGAGAAAAACTTTACTCAGTGAGAACTCTGATGAAGAGTTATACTAAGATGTGTGATTGGAAGAGTGGAGGTCATTTCAATGTTTTCTTATGTGTACATTTGTGTGACAAATGCAGCTTGGCAAAGCAAATGAGCATTACATAATCATTCGTACGCATGAACACAAATTAACTCATGCACCGATTATTTAACACAAATATCCACAGTGTATTCAGTAAAAAAGAACACAGTGCACCGTCTCTGTTAGTCAGATCCCTGATAGGTTGTTGTGCTGAGCTCAGTGCAGCAGGAACACCCCCCCTGCATGCTAAGTGGTCAGTTTCTGAGCTTATATTGTTCCATCAGAATACCAGACAAACAAAAAAGGTGAAGACGTGCCAACTCATTCCCACTTTATTTACCTCTGCCTGACTGACTGTCAGTATCGTTGACCATAAAAAAAATATAACACCGATAATTCTCACAAGTAAGTAACTATAGATCGGGTGTGTTTCATGAAAGGAGTCATTCACAGTGATAAACCCACTGAGAATTAACACCTTACTTTGCTATTCTGCAGTTTACTCACCTCTAGCTTTTTAGCATCTCTCAGCTCGTTTTTTTTTATGGTTGGCAACTTTACTGTTTTGGCCAAAGACTCCTCAATCTAATCAACTTCTTTTCCGATTGCAGCAGGAAGCAGCTTTAAATAATGACGCTCTGATGAAATGACTCTACTCAACCTGCCCAGCACCCAACGACACAGTTAGCCTCTAAGCTGTTTTACTCAGGGTGTAATGGAGAAAGTCAAATTAAATGTTATGCAGACGTATCCCTTTTCCTTCCCTTCATGCTGGGACGTTGTGATACGGTGAGTGAAGCAGGTAGGACCCAAACGCAGATAACACTTGATAATACCTTTATTGCAAGGGCTCTTATCTAATACATAACTTGGACAAACAAAAACACTCTACGGTGAACTAGGTCACAAACAAAAGAAGCACCAACACTGAACACAGGAGGAGACAAGACTAAATACAGGGAGGGGTAATCACAAGACGAGAAACAGCCGGGCAGGGGAGGAGAAACACAAGGGCCACAGGTGAACACAATCAAACAACTAGACACACCAGTGAAACTAACGACGGGAGGAAAAACACAGGGAAAAGGACCAGACAATATACAAGGAGGAAAACATGACAGCAAAACACCCAAACCTAGACAGACAACACTAAAACCGTTACATAAACCTGGGAGTGTGACAGAACCCCCCCCTCAAGGGACGGATCCAAGGCAGAGTCCAAGGTGGGGAACTCGGGCGGACGGCCCGGGGGCAAGGCAGAGTCCAAGGTGGGGAACTCGGGCGGACTGCTCGGGTGTAAGGTAGAGACCATGGATGGGGTCTCGGGCAGACGGCCCAGGGGCAAGGCAGAGTTCAAGGAGGGGCGAAGACCACAGCGGGCGAACTCAGGGGACCGGGCTCGAGGGCGAAGACCGGACAGCTCCCGAGGCCGGGCAGGAGCCGGTGTCGACCGGACAGGATCCGGTGGGACAGGTGTCGGCAAGATTCCCCACGGAAGAGGACACAGGGCCGGCAGGACCCCCGGCAGGAGAGCAGTCGGCGGAACCTCCAACGGCACAGGACATGGAGTTGGCAGGACCCCCAGCGGAAGAGTAGTCGGCGGGACCTCCAACGGCACAGGACATGGAGTTGGCAGGACCCCCAGCGGAAGAGTAGTCGGCGGGACCTCCAACGGCACAGGANCAGACAAATTGTCTATAAATGGAGAAAGTTCAGCACTGTTGCTACTCTCCCTCGGAGTGGCCGTCCTGTAAAGATGACTGCAAGAGCACAGCGCAGAATGCTCAATGAGGTGAAGAAGAATCCTAGAGTGTCAGCTAGAGACTTAAAGAAATCTCTGGTACATGCTACCATCTCAGTTGACGAACTACGATACGTAAAACACTGAAGAAGAATGGAGTTCATGGGAGGACACCACGGAGGAAGCCACTGCTGTCCAGAAAAAACCTTGCAGCACGTTTGAAGTTTGCAAAAGAGCACCTGGATGTTCCACAGCACTCCTGGCAAAATATTCTGTGGACAGATGAAACCAAAGTTGAGTTGTTTGGAAGGAACACACAACGCTATGTGTGGAGAAAAAAAGGCACAGCACACCAACATCAAAACCTCATCCCAACTGTGAAGTATGGTGGAGGGAGCATCATGGTTTGGGGCTGCTTTGCTGCCTCAGGGCCTGGACAGATTGCCATCATCGACGGAAAAATGAATTCTCAAGTTTATCAAGACATTTTGCTGGAGAACTTAAGGCCATCTGTCCACCAATTGAAGCTCAACAGAAGATGGGTGATGCAACAGGACAACGACCCAAAGCACAGAAGTAAATCAACAGAAGAAAATACGCCTTCTGGAGTGGCCCAGTCAGAGTCCTGACCTCAACCCAATTGAGATGCTGTGGCATGACCTCAAGAGAGCGATTCACACCAGACATCCCAAGAATATTGCTGAACTGAAACAGTTTTGTAAAGAGGAATGGTCCAAAATTCCTCCTGACCGTTGTGCAGGTCTGATATGCAACTATATAGGAAACGTTTGGTTGAGGTTATTGCTGCCAAAGGAGGGTCAACCAATTATTAAATCCAAGGGTTCACATACTTTTTCCACCCTGCACTGTGAATGTTTACATGGTGTGTTCAATAAAAACATAAAAACATATAATTGTTTGTGTGGTTTTAGCTTAAGCAGACTGTGTTTGTCTATTGTTGTGACTTAGATGAAGATCAGAACACATTTTATGACCAATTTATGCAGAAATCCAGGTAGTTCCAAAGGGTTCACATACTTTTTCTTGCAACTGTATATATATGGTACTTTGTGACGGACAAGCACATTTAGAAAATAACAAAAAAAAATACAAGTGAAACATACAATCAACCCTTATTCTTACTGTACACTTAGGGGAACTCAAACACTGGGATTCTGTCAATGAGAACAGGCGATTAACACTAATTAATAACATAATTGCTGAATTTCCCCACAGGGATTAATAAAGGTCCATCTTATCTTACATTATCTGAAACTTCTGTAATGTGAATGTCATTTTCCATCGTAGATTTGGTGAAAATTCTTTAATTAGGCTATCATTTGTGATTGTTAATTCAGGTGTGCCACCACAGATTGAGTAAAATGCACACGGGAAGGCACAATGTAGTGTTGCTCGAGCACTTTGACCATACGCTTTTATTCTGTGTAGTATACAATTGAGAGTGCATGTCTGTGGTGATAAACACTTCTAAGCCTTAGTTATTACTTTG
This sequence comes from Notothenia coriiceps, assembly GCF_000735185.1. Classification (NCBI taxonomy): domain Eukaryota; kingdom Metazoa; phylum Chordata; class Actinopteri; order Perciformes; family Nototheniidae; genus Notothenia; species Notothenia coriiceps. The sequence goes on from NW_011356228.1 coordinate 600,054, forward strand.
GCATGTGTGGATCTGCTGTGAGACGCTGCTTGAGCTCAGAGTTTTGTTTTGCTCCACTAATTGACACATGTGGTTGATATGGGCGTAAATTAAATGTTTCTGTCCCCCACAGATCTGCTCGAGAAGAGTTGTGCAGAATACATTTTTACACAAATCATTCTCATTAAAGCTTGATTATCCCGCCCCACAGAACTACTCTTCTCTTGTGTGTAGATATGCCTGATGTTATGAAGAACAATCTATAGGGAATTTGTACTGCATTCATGACCGGCTTATCAGAAAACAATTATTTTTCATGGCTCACCTGATACGTTTGCTTTCCTCTTTGTTGTCATTTAATAATGGAAACAGCTATCAATGTGTTGATTAAATGAAATACACATCTTCTTTAATGTAATGTGTTTTTTCCACATTACCAAGCTCATAAACACACTGAAGTTAGAAAAACAACTTCCCAACTCTGGAAATGGGACCATCAGAGGAGCATGTGGATGCAACATTAACCTGCCTCGCTGCCTGTCCATCTTGAGTTTGATTAGATCGCTGCTCACTTGTTCATTCAGTGCCATTCAGTCTCTGTATGTAGCTTTCATTGTTTTAACAAACTGTACCACCATAGCAGGGAGTAAGCAGTGCCCTAGTTAACAGTGAGTAGGTGAGTGGGAAAAGTCAGAGAATCTTGATCACTCGATACGCAAGTCAGGCTAACCGTAATGTACTGGACACTAAAAATATGTTTCCTTCATTTTACACATCAATTTAAAAATAATTAAATTGTCTTTCACTTAACTTGTTGGCCAACCTTGTAACATTCGGATGTTCTTCAATTGTAAAACTGTTAATTGTTTAAGCCGACACTGAACTGAATGTCTCCGTAGGTATCTTTTAAAATGAACAAAATGTCAAAGGTAACAGTCAGACATTATTCCCCATCTGCTGATTCTTCGCCTCCTTTCATTCAATACTGAATAGAATATTCCAGTCATTTATCCTTACATTGGCATTACATCAGCATATCAAATCTGGAAGTCTCATTCCCTTTATTCATGCCCGTTATTTCAGCTGCCAAAACATGTATTGTTATATGAAATACTGAGTCTGCATGCTGTGTGTTAGAATAATTGCAGCCATGTTAAAATAGCTGTAGTTTTAAGTATAAATAGGCCTAAGAGTTAAACGTGTGTCTCATTCACCTTAAAAAGAGGTATCAAGGATACATTCTGTGGTTTTCTTCATCCTGCTTGGAGGCCTATGTATCAATATTCTCTCGGGCAGGCACAGGAAAGCTCCTTTAGGGACCGCCAGTACTGTTGGCACATGAAGAACAGGACACAAAACCAGACCAGAAAACATAAAGGCCTGCTGGTTTCATCCGTAACTAAAAGTGAATCCTCTTGAGCTTTGTTTGGCCTGGTAGACTTTCTACTTCTCCAGAATCTTTGTGTCTGTGGATGTCCCAATCCAGAACATGACTTTTGACTAGTTTTGAGTGTTGAATATTAAGACAACTTATAAGGCAACATGTTTCACCTAGATGAACAGCGGTTTATAAATGTTGCTTGATCTGTCCGGCAACCTATACCCTATCCTCAAATAATAACTTTCAAATGAAAGCATTGCAAGTAGGTGCTTGACTGTTAAAATATGTTTCTGATTAACGAGTCATCAAATAATTGAATGGATTTCTCTTTCCACGTGCACTTGTCATTTCCTTTCTTTCTCTTGATAGATAAACACAGTCAGGATTTGTTGTGTTGTTGTCAGAAGGAAAATCTGACAAACATATATGTTAGGAGTTGAACCACAAGAAGCAGATTGCAAGGCTACTTCAAACATGTCATCCAGTGGAGTTTAGAAATCTATATTGCAGCATCTATTTCCCCTTTATCCTGTAAGCTCTTGCTACTCCCATGTCACAGGTAGAGCACAGCCTGTCCTCCTCCAAAAAACGACCAAATAGGTTGATTATTCAGCAGCTTATTACGACCTATAGTCACGTTTTAAAGTTTAGCACCTCTATTGGTCATGTAAGAATCAACAATTTGCGGCATATGGTAGGGCTGTGCGAATATGGCAAAAATCCTGATCACGATTATTTGGGTCAATAATTGATATCACGATTATTTTGACGATTATTCATTGACCATTTATTGAACTTTAAAACAAATAATATTTTACCAATAAACAAGATCAACAAATATGTTAGAGCGCACTTCCAAAACCATACTAAACAGTAAATATGATAAATACAAATAAATTAGACCAAAATAAATTAAATCAAATATGTTGCAGTGCACTGTCACAACCTACTGAAAACTCCTTAACATATAGCCAACATTTTGGTAAAACATATTCAACATATTCCACTCAGTTAAACGTTGAAGGCTGGCCAACCGTCATGGTCCAGAAGTAACAGGAAATAAATGTTGAACTACAATTTAAGACCAAATAAAAATCTTTTGGCCACCATGGCAAATGCTGGTAGGGCTGCTCATGTCATCTCTTAAAGATTTTTTGCAAGAAACACCAGCCGTTTACATGGTCTGGTTTTAGAGATGAGCGCAGGCAGGTGATAATATTGCCACCTGTACTGAAGACCCTCCCTGAAGAGGAACTTGTGGCAGTGCTGCGACATGTGACACAGGAAAAAAAGAAAAGACTCTGAACCCTTTCTTTGCCATTATATACAAATGGTGTTGCTACAAAAGTATAAATTAGGCTTACTAATAAGACAACTCAGATCTGAAGCTACACAGGAATCTGCTGCTAAAGTGCAATAAAAAAGACAAAATTAATAGAATCAAACCCATTTTTTGTTGCATTTTATTAGAGTATAAAAAGAAATGCCTTTAAAATAGGATGCAAGCAACACTAGTTTCTTAACCTGAATTGATAATAGACTATAATCAATTTAAGTTTGCATTCTTACACCATTTTGTACAATAAATATAATGAATAAGTTGGAATAAATATGCACTTTATGAAAATGATTAGTTGGTTACTGTTATTAAAAAACAGTAAGGTTAATACTGGATGTTTGTTACACTTGGATATGTTTTCTGTAATACTTGAA